>NW_005356437.1:1577554-1583266 GCF_000412655.1 Myotis brandtii
ACCCTGAGCATGACTAGGGGTGGCATCGCAACCTCCCGATCCGCCCTGCTCTGTGCATGACAGGGGGCGGCGCCCCAACTCCCCAATCGGCCCTGCTCTGAGCCCGACCAGGGGCTGCACCTAGGGATTGGGCCTGCCCTCTGCCACCCGGGAGCAGGCCTAAGCCAGCAGGTCATTATCTCCCGAGGGGTCCCAGACTGCGAGAGGGCACAGGCCGGGCTATGGGCCCCCCCCCCCCCCCCCCACCACAGTGCACAAATTTTTGTGCACCGGGCCTCTAGTATATATATAAAGAGCCAGGGGCTGTCACATCTGAAACCAAATGGACAACCAAACAGGCTGAGTGGGGCAACAAGTCTGGCAGGGAGGTTAGTGAAGGACGACCAAACGACTGAGTACCAGGCTGCGTGGGGCCACCAGGCCAGCAGGGGGTTAGTGAGGGACAACCAAACGACTGAGCAGCAGGCTGTGTGGGGCGACCAGGCCGGCAGGGGGGGCAGTGAGGGGCAATCAGGCAGGCAAACAGGGAGCAGTTAGGAGCCAGAGGTCCTGGATCGCCTAAACTGGCAGTTGGACATCCCCCGGGTGGTCCCGGATTGGAGAGGGTGCAGGCTGGGCTGAGGGGCCCCCAACCCCCGTGCATGAATTTCATGCACCGGGCCTCTAGTATAAATAATAATTTCGATCATATTATTCCTGCTCAAAAATCTTCAGTGGCTGGCTCCACATTATCTTATATAGGATTTATAGGTCAATTAACACAAGTGATAAAGTAAATATCCAATCTGCCCAGTTAATTGGGAAAAGAAGAAAAATTGCTACTATCATCTTACCTATCTTCTCTACTTGTAACTGCAGGGTAAAGACTATGGAATCTAACAACTATCATAGATATCCTACAGCTTGAAATACTTGTTGCAGGCCGAGAGACTCTAGCCACTTGTAGCTCAAAGGCATTGCCTTCACCAGGTACTGATCATTACTTTTAAGACTTTGATGTAAATAAAAACAAAACAAGTGAAATAAGCCAGTCAGAGAAAGACAAGTACCACATGATCTCTCTCACTCATATGTGGAATCTAATGAACAAAATAAACAAACAAAATAGATCCAGGGACATTGAAGCATGCAACAGACTGTCGAATCTCAGAGGGAAGGGGGGCAAGGGAGCAGGAAGAGTTAACCAAAGAATTAATATATATAGTGCAGTGAAGGCCTGGGGAGGGGGCGGGAGCGGGGTGGATGGGGGTCAATGAGGGAATAGAAAGGAGGACATCTGTAATACTTTCAACAACAAAGATAAATTTTTAAAAAAAGAAAATACTGACCCCCTAGAACCTTGCATTTCACAGCCTGATGACCCCACATGTGCTGTTTCCCTGACCAGGATGTATTCCTCCTCCTCTACCTCTAACCCAGCAAGATACAGCCTAAGCCCTAGCCTTTCATAACATGCCAACCTGAAGAGATCACTATTTCTCCTCTAACCTATTACTTACAGCCCATCTCATTCATTTGGTACTAGATGATGTGCTCCATTGTTATTTTTAGCCACCAATAACTCCTTGAGGAAAAGGATTGGGGACTATACCAGCCTTTCCCCCCCAGAAGCTCTCCAAAGGAGGCTTCTTTACAAAGGCATGTTTGATCATTTCCTTTGGTAATTGAACTCAAACTCCAGTCCCTCTCCTTCACAGAAGTCTGGGAGGTGGGGCTGAAAGTTCCAACCCTCTAATCACTTGGTTGGTTCCCCTGGCAACCAAGACCCATCCATAAGGGTTTTCCAAACATCACTTCATGAACGGAAACTCAGGTGTGGTTGAAATGAATAACAAAAGACACCTTTATCACTCATCACTCAGTAAATTCCAGTAAGGTCTGAGTTATGTGGAAACATGCCTACCTGTTGGCCAGTTATACCTGGGAACAAATTAGTGGCCAGGATGGGCGTGGTCACTGCAAGTGCACAAAACCTAAATATTTAAATTTATAAACAAAGATGTGAGCTCGTGCGGGCGTGCACGCTCTCTCTTTTACACACACACACACATACACACACACACACACACACACACGCACACACACACTCCCTAGGCCCTCTTGGGACTTCTGTTACAGGGGCTGCCATGTGGGACTCCCACAATGAATTAATGGACTAAATACTAAAGTATACTCCACTGCAACATGGAAAGGAAGCTCTGTACACTGGACCTGCTTCTGCTTTGCTGAACTCCCAGCTGCCCCTCTTTCAGAACTGGCTTGGGAAAATGGGGCACTGTAACCTAAAAAATGTAACCTCATACAAATAAAGCCTTCTCCACATCCCATCCTCCCAGGGGGGCTTCTGAAAATGCTTACTTCAGCAATACCCCAAGAGCCTCACTCCCACTCATGTCTGGGAAATCTGGCCATTAATTCCTCCTGTAACAGCAGTACCTATGTAAAAGATGTGATATTTTTGGTCTGGCTGATGTTGCTCAGTGGTTGACCATTGACCTATCAACCAGGAGATCAAGGTTTGATTCCTAGTCAGGGCACATACCCGGGTTGCAGGCTCGCTCTCCAGGTAGGGGATGTGCAGGAGGCAGACTATCAATGACTCTCACATCATTGATGCTTCTATCTCTCTCCCTCTCCCTCTCTCTGAAATCAACAAAAACATATTTTAAAAAGAAGATATATTTTAAATAGCAGAATGGTCTGCATACTTACCTGGGGGCAAAAAAAAATCATGACTACAAAGAGTTTTAGTGAGTAGCCCTGTATGACAGAGATGGAAAGCTATCCTATACAATAAAAGCCTAGGTGGTGTCACGCCCTCGCTCGATGTCGCCACAAGATGGCCGCATGCACAGTAGAGGCGGGGCCTGGCGGCCGCTCTGCACAGTGAGGCCTGGGGGTCCCACAGCTCCGCGCAGCACAGAGGAGGCCAGTTCCAGAGTCTCCACTGCTCGTTCGAAGGAGGTGGGTCCTGGCGGAGGAGACAGGTTGTGGCAGGGGAGGGTAGGTGTGGGAGATCAGGCTGGTGGCAGAGGGCAGTTGGGGGCGATTAGGCCCACAGGGGAGCAGTTAGGCATCGATCGGGCTGGCAGGGGAGCAGTTAGGGGGCGATCAGGCTGGCAGGCAGATGCGGTTAGGGGCAATCAGACAGGCAGGCAGGCAGGTGAGCGGTTAGGAGCCAGCAGTCCCACATTGGAGAGAGTGCAGGCTGGGCTGAGGGACACCTTCCCCCCGCCGCATGAATTTTGTGCACCGGGCCTCTAGTATATTAATAATTTGTGCTTATCCTTTCCAAAATGTAGTCAATGGGAAGCAGCTGCCCAGTCAGGAACTACAGTTCCCACAATGAATATGAACAGAAATGATGCATGTGACTTCCCAGCCAGGATTTGTTTGTTAGTTAATCCTCAGCTGAGGATATTTTTCCATTGATTTTTAGAGAGAGTGGAAGAGAAGGGGAGAGAGAGAGAGAGAAACATCAATGTGAGAGGGACACATCAACTGGTTGCCTCCATACATGCCCCGAACAGGGCCAGGGATGGAGCCTACAACTGAGGTGTGCTCCGGACCAGAATCGAACCCAGGACCCTTCAGTCCGCAAGCTGACACTCTATCCACTTAGCCAAACTGGCTAGGGCCCAGGCCAGGAATTTTAAGAGCAGGTATGCCTTCTCTATTTTCTTTCTCAGTCTGGATGCAGAGGACTAGGGATGCAGGGCCGTTGGTAATGACAGCAAAAACACCACAGAATATACCTAGGCCCATGAATCAATCACACGGAGAAATTTGTCTGCTGTTCAGCAACAACTGCATTGGGATATTACAGTAGTGCCACTTTATCTGCAATTTCGCTTTCTGTGGTTTCAGTTATCCACGGTCAATCATTGTCTACCAATATTAAGTGGAAAATTCCAGAAATAAACAATTCACAAGTTTTAAATTGTGTGCCATTCTGAATAGTGTAATGAAGTCTCTCCATCCCACTCCATCTCATCCTAGACATAAATCATCCCTTTGTCCAGTATCTCCACTGTAAACGTTACCCGCCCACTAGTCACTTAGTAGTTGTCTAGGTTATCAGATCTACTATTGCAGAATCATTGTTATCTATCACAGTGCTTGTGTTCAAGTAACTTATTTTTACTTATTAATAGCCCCAAAGCACAAGAGTAGTGATGCTGGCAATTCAGTTGTACTAAAGAGAAGTGGTAAAGTGCTTCCTTTAGGTGAAATGGTATGTCTGCATAGGAAAAAAACAACATATATAGAGTTTAATATGGTAGTTTGAAGCATCCACTGAGCATCTTGGAACATATCCTCCATGGATAAACTACTCTACAGGGGTTATAAATGCCTAATATATTAAGCCACTGAAATTTTAGTGTTTTATTTGTTACTAGAGGCCCGGTGCACAGATTCGTGCACTGGTGGGGTCCCTCGGCCTGGCCTGCGACATCCCCCGTGGGGTCCCAGATTGCAAGAGGGTGCAGGCCAGGCCGAGGGACCCCACCAGTATATAATTGGGGCCGGGGAGGGACCGGGCTCCAGGGCATGTGCGGGCCATCTCGCCCAGTCCCGATCAGGGCCAGCCGGCCGGGGAGGGACCACAGGAGGTTGGCCAGCTGGGGAGGGACTGCAGGAGAGCTCCAGGGCATGTCTGGCCCGTCTCGCCCAGTCCCAATCGGCTGGACCCCAGCAGCAAGCTAACCTACTGGTTGAAGTGTCTACCACCTGGTGGTCAGTGCATGTCATAGCGACCAGTTGAACAGTCGAACAAACGGTCTGCACTTAGCATATTAGGCTTTTATTACATAGGGCTAGAGGCCTGGTGCACAAGTTAGTGCACGGATGGGGTCCAGCTGGCCCGTCCTGATCGGGGCCGATCGGGCTGGGCCAACCAGGGTGAGGGGACGTGGGAGGTTGGCCAGCAGGCCCCACCCCTGATCAGGGTAGGGGGGGCCTATGGGGGACCAGGCCAGCCAGGGGGAGGGGCTGCGGGTGGTTGGTGGGCTGGCCCCGCCCCTGATCAGGGTGTGGGGGGGCCGATTGAGGGTGGGACCGGCTGAGGGGATGGGCCGCAGGCAGTTGGCCAGCTGGCCCCGCCCCCAATTGGCTGCAGGGAGGGGCCATCCCCGCCCCCTGGTCAAATTCCCAGTTGAACTCCTGGTAGAGGGGATAATTTGCATATTAGGTATCCTATCTAATAATAGAGAAACATGGTAATTAACCATAACTTCGCTACCCTTCCCATTGGCTAATCAGCAAGATATGCAAATTAACTGCCAACAAAGATGGCGGCCAGCAGCCACGCAGCTGAAGCGAACATGAGGCTTGCTTGCTCCAGTGATGGAGGAAGCCAAGGTTCCCCGCCTGCTGCGGCCCAGCTCTGAGCTCCAGATGCAACAATGTTGCAATTATAGAAGCTAAACAAACCCAGAAACCTGCTTTCAGCCGCCAGCGGGCTCAGAGCTTAGAGCGCCAGTGATGGCAACAGAGTTTCAATTATAGAAGCTAAACAAACCCAGATACCTGCTTTTAGCCAGCCACAGCCTCAGAGCTGGAGCCGGCTCTCAGCTCCAGTGACAGCTATAGAAGGTAAATAAATCCCAAAAGAAAAAAAGGAGAGGTTGGGAACTTCAGTCACCCGCCAGCCTGAAAACGGCCCTCAGCCCCTCACCCAGACTGGCCAGGCACCCCAGTGGGGACCCCCAC
>NW_005356437.1:1583319-1586299 GCF_000412655.1 Myotis brandtii
CATCCCCTGAGGGCTGCTGGGCTGCCAGAGGGATGTCTGATTGCCATCTTAGGCCCAATCCCCTGGGGAGCGGGCCTAAGCCAGCAGGTGGTCATCCCCTGAGGGGTCCCAGACTGCGAGAGTGCACAGGCTGGGCTGAGGGAACACCCCCCCAAGTGCACAAATTTTTGTGCACTGGGCCTCTAGTTTATTATATAAGATAGCAGCTCATTTCAGTCTACTATTACATGAAGCATCATCTAACTAGTTAGTGACAGATCTGAGACCAGAATACAAGCTTTCTGACTTCTTATAGTATATAAAACTATCTTTAGATATATATATATTTCTAAAGTACCTCTGTGGTACTTATGCAATTTGTTTCCACTGACTGTTCTCAAATATATGTTAGTAATCCCCAACAAAGCCTTATCTACACTTACCATTTACAATCATTTTCAAACAAGCAGAACATGGTTTTCTGGAAAAATAAAGATCACAGTTTTTCAGCCTTGAGCCATGTTTTATAAGAGCAATTTTCCCAGCATGTAACTCTTCACTCGAACAGTGAAGATCAACAATTTTCATGTTTTTCACCACCACAAGACCAGTTTTCTTCACCTACATTAAAACACAAAATAATAATTTATTTAGTTATAAATGCTAAGGATGATATCATGGATTATACTTTATTAATAACATAAAAATTTGTTTCACTCATTACTTGAACAGGTTAAACAAAAGCATATTTTTTATTAGGTCCTCAAAAATTTTTTAATATTTAATACTGGCTTTATACCAGAAATGTTCTAAATCGTAAATTACGATTTCTTAATCAATTAAGCATTTAATTCTCATTAATAAAGTCCTAGTGAGAAATGAATACATTTTGATTTAGTAAAAGGCAAGACCCAAGTCAATTCGACCTTTTTTTCTTGTAGCATCTAGTCTAGGACTATTTTTAGTATTAAGCTTCTAGATGGTCATAAAATAAATTTGGAAAACTGATTTTACACATGAGTAAGTAAATCCTGGAAAGTTTACATGACTTTCTGAAAGTCCCACAGATGGTAAACAGCAGAACTAAAGGAGAGGTAGTCCTAATTTTTAAAATATTTAAAATACTGATTAAAATTCTCAACTTCTTTCATAAAAGCAATTTTTAACACTATGGCAGTCTAGATTAATGTGGTTCCACTTCCAACAAATATATTATTTATAATAAAAAATGTTTTTAAATGTATAGTCAAGCTCAGAAGAATAAAAAACATACTTCGGGTATTAGAAAGAGAGAACTCAAAGGCAGAGCAGTAACCGCAGCATTATCCCACCCTCAGGTGGTGGATCGGGCTAACTCTGCTTTTAAGTCCTGAAGGTTGCAGCTCTTAACAGTTGTTACTTTAAACCTAAAATGTCCTAACTAATACAGATACTAGTCAGAAAAGCTGGTGTAACAATATTACTATCAGATAAAACAGGCTAAGATAAGAATCAGTTCTATGTAAGGCACAAAACAGTGTCAGCTGTTTTCAGTGTAAGACTGCAGTTAGGCAAGTAAACCTGATCCTTGGGTTCTGGACTAATTGTTACAATATGAGGGGACCTTGTTTCTCTACTCCCTTTCAAAGCAATTTTACTCTCAGTTATATCCAATAGGACACATTTAAAATCATTTTAAACATCAGACCAATGTTATATTAAATAATATAGTCAAGTTTCAGTTTCAGCTATGAGTATAAATGTTTGACACTATGGAGAATATTTTGTAAAATGCCTTAAAAAAGGTATAAATAAGATTTTATAGAATTCCATTTCTAAGTTAACCAACGATGTCCTAAACTATAGCAACATTTAAAAGGAATACAAAAATCTTTCAGTTATAATATTTATAACCAAAATACATCTATTATATTAAAGATCTATCTATATTGGCTTTTAAAATAAGCTTTAAATTTACCTTGAATTTGTGAACTCTTTCCCTTCCCATCCCAAAACTTTCTGGAGTTTTGTTTCTCAATTACAAAGTATATGTTAATATCTACTTCTGAATACTTCCAGCAATTGTTCTTGGTTTTTTTTTTAAATTGTAACTTAGGAGCCCTAGCAAGTTTGGCTCAGTGAATAGAGTGTCAGCCTCTGGAATGAAAGGTCCCAGGTTCAATTCCAGTCAGGGGTGCATACCTCAGTTGCAGGCTCAATCCTAGCCGTGATTGGGGCATGTGGGGAAGTCAATCTATCAAAGTGTCTCTCTCACATCGACATTTCTCTCTCTCTAACTCTCCCCCTCGCTTCCACTCTCTCTAAGAAAAAATAAAATTGTAACTTAGGAAAAGAACTGGTGAGGCCTTATCAAAAGATGTTACCATGCAAGAGCCCATTTTATTCAACTGAACCAATTGTGACCAATGGAAATGGCTGCCATTAAGTGATTTTAGTTTTAGGTTTTCTGTTAAGTACACAGAAATAAAGCCAGAAACCTTGACCACAAAAGACTTTTTTAAAAATTGTTACTCATAACCAATTTATTTATTTTTATTAGAACCACCTTTTAAAAGATCCAAGTTTATCACTTTTTAAAAATATAACTTTATTGTGGAAAGTATTACAGATGTCGCCTTTTTTCTCCCCCTTTACCCCCTCCTCCCACCCCTTACCCAGGACTTTGCGCATTATTGTCTGTGTCTAGGGTTATACATATATGCATAAAATTTCCTTGGTTAATCTCCTGCTCGCCTCGCCCCCTCTCCCCTCATCTGAGATTTGACAGTTTGTTGCAAGCTTTCATGTCTCTGGATCAATTTTGTTTGTCAGTTTTTGTTCATTAGATTCCACACATAAGTGAGATCATGTGATACTTCAATTTCTCTGACTGGCTTATTTTAATTAGCTTAATACTCTCCAGGTCTCCCCATGCTGTATCAAAGGATAAGAGAAATACACCCATACACACAGACACACACACACACACACACACACACACACACACACACATATATATATA
>NW_005356437.1:1587051-1589548 GCF_000412655.1 Myotis brandtii
GCTCCAGCTCTGAGGCTGTGGCTGGCTAAAAGCAGGTATCTGGGTTTGTTTAGCTTCTATAATTGAAACTCTGTTGCCATCACTGGCGCTCTAAGCTCTGAGCCCGCTGGCGGCTGAAAGCAGGTTTCTGGGTTTGTTTAGCTTCTATAATTGCAACATTGTTGCATCTGGAGCTCAGAGCTGGGCCGCAGCAGGCGGGGAACCTTGGCTTCCTCCATCACTGGAGCAAGCAAGCCTCATGTTCACTTCAGCTGCGTGGCTGCTGGCCGCCATCTTTGTTGGCACAGTTAATTTATATCTCGCTGATTAGCCAATGGGAAGGGTAGCGAAGTTATGGTTAATTACCATGTTTCTCTATTATTAGATAGGATATTAGAGGCCCAGTACATGAAATTCGTGCATGGGAGGAGGGGGTCCCTCAGCCCAGCCTGCACCCTCTCCAATCCGTGACCCCCCAGGGGATGTCCGACTGCCTTTCGCAATCCAGAACTGCTGGCTCTTAACTGCTCACCTGCCTTCCTGCCTGATCGCCCCTAACTACTCCCCTGCTGGCCTGATCGCCCTTAACCACCTCTGCCTTGCCCCACACCTGGGACCCAGGATTCCCTTCTCTGACCAGTTGCAGGCACCTGGGACCCAGGCTTCCCTCCCTCTGGCCAGCCACAGGCACCCAGGACCTGGGCTGGCTTTGCCCGGGCCAGCCACATTCACAGGGGACTGTGAGTGGGCGGCTTCGCCTGGGCCGCAGCCGCAGGCACCCGGTACCTTGAGCCTGGGGGTTTGTCCCTCTCCCGGGCCGCAGGCGCAGGAGCTGGTGCCCAGGTCCTGTAGGGCAGGCAGCTTGTCCCTCTCCCGGACTGCAGCCTGGCTGGTCGCCATTCTTCTCTCCCCAGTGTTGAGTGTTTGAGCCCTTAGGGTGTGATGGCATTAGGGCGTGATGACCATTTGCATATTAGCTCTTTATTATATAGGATTCACTTTAGAGAGGAAGGGAGAAGGAGAGATAAAAACATCAATGATGGGAGAGAATCACTGATTGCAGTCTGCTGCATGCCCCACACCAGGGATTGAGCCTGAAACCTGGACATGTGCTCTGACCCATAATCAAACTATGACCTCTTGGCTCATAGGTAGACACTCAACCTCTGAGCTACAATGGCCAGGCAAAAGAAACTTCTTTTTATGGCTGCATAGCATCCCATTGTGTAAAATGTACCACAGGTTTATAAATCCACTCTTCTACTGATGGCCACATGGGCTGTTTCCACATATGAGCTATTGTAAATAGCTCGGCTAAAACCACATTGTGCATATATTCTTTCTGATTGGTGTTTCGGGTATCTTAGGATATATTCCTAGAAGTGTGAACACTGGACAAACGGCAGTTCTATTTTTAATTTTTTTAGGAAAATCCATACTGTTTTCCATAGTGGATGCACCAGTCTGCAATCCCACCAGCAGTGTACAAGGGTTCCCTTTCTGCATATCCTCACCAGCACTTGTCATTTGTTGATGGTAGCCATTGTGACAGGTGTGAGGTGATACCTAATTGTAATTTTAATTTGCATCTCTATGATGATTAGTGACTGTGAGCATTTTTTCCTATGTCCCTTGGCCATCTGAATATCCACTTTGGAGAAGTATCTATTCAGGTCCTCTCCCCATTTTATAATTGGATTGTCTGTCTTCCTTTTCTTAAGTTGAGTTACCGGTTAATAATGGCAGATATTGTAATCAAAGAAAACACAGTAACTTCCAGAGAAACATCAAAAATGCTTTATTTAAAGTAATGTCCATCGCTAGCTACACATTTCCCCATCTTTCAGGTAATTTGTGGATACCGTCCCAATAGAACTTTTCTTGTTTTGAGGCAAACCATTCAGAGACCCACTTTTCCACTTCCAATTTCCACTTCTTCATATGTTTTGAAGTGCTGCTCAGAAAGTGTGTGTGCCATTTATTGGAACTAGTGGTCATCTGAATACAGCGGGTAGGTTAATACTTCCCAGGCAAGATCTTTTAACGTGTCTTTAACTGGTTTTGAAGTGTGTGATAGTGCGTCATCATGAAGCAAAATTACTTTGCTGTGTCTTCTGGGCCATTCTGGTCGTTTCACGATCAAAGCGTGGTCCAAATTGGTTATTTGTTGTCAGTAGGCATCAGTATTAACGGTTTCACCTGGTTTTAGCTCATAATACACCACACCTTCCTGATCCCACCAAATGCAGAGCATTGTCTTCTTTCCCAAGCAATCTGGCCTTGCAGTCGATGTTGATGGTTGACCTGGATCAACCCATGATTTTGTGCGTTTGGGATTCTCAAAAAAATCCACTTTTCATTGCCAGTCACAATTTGATGCAAAAAAGACTTTCTTTGGTGCCGTTGAAGCAACATTTTACTGATGACTTTTTGGTTTTCCATTTGTCTTCTGCTCAGTTGATGTGGCACCCATTTTCCTTCCTTTAAAATCTTTCCCATTGCTTGTAAATGATCGGAA
>NW_005356437.1:1590211-1598705 GCF_000412655.1 Myotis brandtii
TGTCAATACAACAAAATAGCATACATATCAAATCGCATATATATCAACATATGTGTAGCTCCATCTATTGAAAAAAATCCGCATTATTAACTGGTACACCTAGTATTTTGGAAATTAACCCCTTATCAGATGTATCATTGACAATTATGTCCTCCCATAGAATGGGATCCCTTTTCATTGTGTTGATGGTTTCTTTTGCTGTGCAGAAGCTTTTTATTTTGAGGTAGTCCCACTTCCCCCCGCCCCGCCCCCGCTTTCTTTCCCTTACCTTAGATGTATTGCTGAGAGATGTCTGGGATTTTGCTGCCTATAGTTTCTTCTAGGATTTTTAATATTTCATGACTTACATTTAAGTTTTTTATCCATTTTGAGTTTGTTCTTGTGTGTGATGTAAGTTGGTGGTCTAGTTTTTTTTTGCGTATACCTGTCCAATTTTGCCAACACCATTTATTTTTATTGATTTTTAAAATCTTTATTGTTGAAAGTATTATGTATTTCCCCCTTTTCCCACATTGACCCCCTCCAACCCACCCTCACCCCCGACCCCAGGCCTTCACCACCCCCGTCTGTGTCCATGGGTTATGCATATATACAAGGTCTTTGGTTAGTTACCTCTCACCCACCCACCCTCCCCTGCCTTCTCTCTGAGTTTCTGCACTCTGTTCCATGCTTCCATGTCTCTGGAACCACTCCGTTCATCAGTTTATTAATTAAATTCCACATATAAGTGAGATCATGTGATACTTGTCTTTCTCTGACTTTTTTCACTTAGCATCATACAATCCAGGTCCCTCCATGCTGTCTCAAAGGGTAACAGATTATTCTTTTTTACTGCTGCATAGTATTCCATGGTATACATGTACCACAGCTTTTTTATCCACTCATCTACTAATGGGCACTTGGGCTGTTTTCAGATCTTAGCTATTGTAAATTGTGCTGCTGTGAACATAGGGGAGCATACATTCTTTCTGATTGGTGTTTTGGGTTTCTTAGGATATATTCCTAGAAGTGGGATCACTGTGTCAAATGGCAGTTCCATATTTAATTTTTTTAGGAAACTCCATACTGTTCTCCATAGTGGATGCAGCAGTCTGCATTCCCCGCAGCAGTATACTAGGGTTCTCTTTTCTCCACATCATTGCCAGCACTTGTCATTTGTTGATTTGTTTTTGACAGGGGTAAGGTGATACCTCATTGTCCTTTTAATTTGCATCTCTCTGATGATCAGTGACAGTATTTTTTCATATGTATCTTGGCCAACATCATTTATTGAAGAGACTGTCTTTATTTCATTGTATGTTCTTGCCTTCTTTGTCCAATTTTTAAAAATATGTTTTTATTGACTTCAGAGAGAAGAAAGAATAGGGGGAGAGAGAGATAGAAACATTGAAGATGAGAGAGAATCATAGATTGGCTGCCTCCAGCATGCCCTCTACTTGAGGATCGAGCTCGTAACTCAGGCATGTGCCCTGACCGGGAATCAAACAGTGACCTTCTGGTTCATGAGTTGAAGATCAGTCACTTAGCCACTCTGGCCAGGCTCCTTTGTCAAATATTAATTGAGAGTAATGGCTTGGGCTAATTTCTGGGTTATCTGTTGTTCCATTGATCTATATGCCTGTTCTTGTGCCAGTACCAGGCTGTTTTGATTACAGTGACTTTTTTGTTTTTGTCTGGGAAGCTTTTTATTTCACCATCTATTTTGAATGATAGACTTGCTCATAGAGTACTCTTGGTTTCAGATCCTTATTTTCATTACTTTGAATACTTCACCATTCCTTTCTGGCCTACAGTTTCTGTTGAGAAACCAGCTGACATCCTTATGGGAGTTCCTTTGAAGGTAACAAATTGATTTTCTCTTGCTGAAGATTCTCTTTTTGTCTTTAATTTTTTGCATTTAATTATGATATGTCTCTTTAGGGCATGGGTCTCTTTAGGTTCTTCTTGCTTGAGACTCTCTATGCTTCCTAAACTTCTGTGAGTTGTTCCTTCACCAGGTTAGGGAAGTTTTCTGCCATTATTTCTTCAAACACTTTCTCCATTTCTTGCTCAGTTTCTTCTCCTTCTGGCATTCCTATTGTGCAAGTATTGTTACATTTCATGTTATCCCACAGCTCCTTAAGTTGCCCTCCTGTTTCTTTGTTCTTATATTTTTATTGATTTCAGAGAGGGAGAGAAAGATAGAAACATCAATGATGAGAGGGAATCATTGATCAGCTGCCTCCTGCACACTCCCTACTGGATCAAACCCGAAACCCAGGCATGTGTCTTTGAACAGAATCAAACCTGGGACCCTTCAGTCTGCAGGCAATGCTCTATCCACTGAGCCAAACCAGCTAGGGCTGTCCTCCTGTTATTTAATTTTATTTTTCTTTTTGATCCTCTGATTGAGTGATTTTTTTCTACCCTGTCATCCAATTCACTGATCCGATCCTTGGTTTCCCCTAATCTGCTGTGTATTCCTTCCAATGTGTTTTTTTTTCTTTTTAATTTTATTTATTAAATTGATTGCAGTGACATTGGTCACCATGAACATATAGGCTTCATGTGTGGGTTTCTATGCCAATGTGTTCTTTATTAGTGCTGTCATCATATACGACTGGTCTTTTTTCATAGTTACTATGAAAAGGTCTTCAACAGGATAGGGCAACTGCCTTCCCCCAGGAATAAACCACCTACATAGCAAAGGTCCGTGGAGAAAGATGTCCTCCGCAGCGTGAGGGAATGACTCAGCACAGGCAAGTGGGGTGGCTGCCTTCCAAGCTCCAACCCTAGAGCCCCCAACCATGGACTCTCCGCACACAGCTCCAGTCCACTCTGCCCTCCCTCACTCAGCACAAGGTGAGTGGCTGAGCATGAAATTTTGTGCATTGGCACCTTTAAGTACAGGGCGCCTGCATCTCCAGCCATCTCTGGCTAACAGAGAGCAACCCTGGTGCTTTTCACAGCCAGACATTCTGTGGGCACCTTTCTCAGTTCTAGCTCTCTGGGCTGGGGAGTCCAGTTTGGGTTTTAGACCCTTGAATTCTTAGTGGGAACCTCCCACAACTGAGATATCCCTCTGGACCTTCAGCCACTGTCTGTGGGAGCCCGTCCAGCCCTTTTGCATCTCTGCACTTCCTACCAGTCTCTATGCGGTCTCCACTTTCTGTCCTTGGTTATCAGGGTTCTCTCCAGCTAGTCTTCAGTTTATTTTTCAGGGTGCTTTTCTCTATTTTAGTTGTATTGACAGTTTGGTCCTGGGTGAATGTCAGTGTAGCTTCCACTTACTCCACCACCATTTTTAATCCTCTCTGGTGTATTCTTTATTTCTACGATGTCATTCTTCATTTCTGACTGGTTGCTTTTCATAATTTCTATATTTTGTTTATGCTGTTGAGCATCCTTATAATCCTTAAATCCTGTAAATAATCCTTATAATCCTGTAAATGCACAAATCCTTATAAGATTGCTTATATCCATTTCATTTAGTTCTTCTTCTGGAGAATTCTCTTGTTCTTGCATTTGGGGGTTGTTTCTTTGTCTACCCATTTTGGCTGCCTGTTGGGTTTGTTTCTATGTATAGGTTAATCTGCTATGACTCCCAGTCTTGGTAGGGTGGCCTTATGTAGTAGTTGATCTGCGGAAACCAGTAGTGAAGTCTCCCTGATCACCAGACCTGGGTGCTCTAATGTTCCTGTGTGCGTTGTGTGGGCTCTCCTGTTGTACTTGAATCTTGATTGCTATTGTCTCATTCATGTGTGGGCTCGACCCTCAGGCTGGCTGAGAGTGAGGCTCAATTCCCAACACAGCACGCAGACTGCTGTGCAGGTGCTTATCACATGAAGTAGCATTCACCTCAGCAGTGTTTGGAGCCTGCCAATATCTCCCTGATGATAAGAAGCTTTTCGGATCCTGCTCTGTTGTCTGAAGCTGACCACTGGGTTTATTGGTTTTGGACCTCTTCAAAGAGTCTCTGGTACAGGCCAATGTCAGACACTGTTTGTGACTAGCCCTGAGTACCCTATTTGAAGCTATCAGAGATCCACAGCTTGTGATTCCCTCTGCTGGGGCTGGGTGCATTTGCAAAGGACCGAGATGCACACTAAGGTCTACTTTTGCTAGCCCCACATCCAGAAGCAGATCCAGCACAGACTCAAAGCACCCAGAGATCTGCTCCTGCCTGCAGGTTGATTATTAGTCTCAGTCACTTAATGAACCTCAGGCTGTAGACCACAGGGTACAGTGAGGGTTTCCAATGGCTGGGGCAATTGCTTCCCCCCAGGCTATAGTTGCCTTGGCAGTAAAGTTCTGCGTGAAAAAGATGGCCTCTGCAGTATGGGGGAATGACTCAGCACAGGGATCCAGGCGGCTGTCCTTTCACCTCTGTACCCTGAGCCACCAACCCCGAATTCTCCTCACACAGCTCTAGTCGACTGTCCTACCTCTGCTGAAGCCCAAGGTGAGTGGCTACACATAAAATTTTGTGCATTGGCCCTTTAAGAGGGTGCCTGCTTTTCCAGCCATCTCTCCCTGGTAAACAGAAGCCCCATGGCTTTTCACAGCCAGATGTTATGTGGGCACCTTTCCCAGTTCTGGTTCTCCGGGCTGGGGAGCCTGGTTGGGGGTTTAGACCCCAAACTTCTCAGGGGAAACTCCCCACAGCTGAGATATCCCTCCTGAACTCAACTGATGCCTGTGGGAGCCCAGCCAGCCCTCTCGCAACTCCACAATTCCTACCAGTCTCGATGTGGCCTCCTCTTTACATCTTTGGTGATAAGGATTCTCTTCAGCTAGGCTTCAGTTGGTTATTCGAATGATTTTTTCTATATTTTAGTTGTAATTCCAGTTTGGTCCTGGAGAATGTCAATGTAGCTTCCACTTAATCCACTGCCATCTTGGAATCCTCTATTTATCACTTTTTTGTCTAGAGTTCTTTTTACCTCAGGAAAAAAAGAATTTTTTTTTTTCATTCTGCTTCTAGCTAAGGCCAAATATCAAGTTTGAGACAAAAAAATTTTTTCCATCTCAAACTTAAAACAAAGCAAATAAAAGCCTAAGTTGCATTCCATTTTGGTACCTTCACTTACTACAACTCCCAGAAGACTAAATCTTTTGAGTGAATCACTATTCTGCTGCCTGATTTTACTTCACCTCACTTACATCTTGGCAAGTCATCTATTAGCCCTAGTCACAGAGTTTTATATTAACACATAGATAAAAGAGGGCAGTCTGTTTTGTATATGAACTTAAAATGGTGAGTCACTACTTTTTACCTTTGCTTTTCTTATAATATAATACATCTAAATATTCTGAGACAAATTATTTCTATACTTTGTTAGGCATTTTAGAAAATCCCAGGAATGTACATCAGAATCATCAAGGTAAGTTTTTAAAAAATATACGTTTTTTTCTCCACTCCACATCTGATGAATCAGGATCTCTCTGTAAAATGCAAGAGATTAAATAACAAGGAAAAACTATGCAATGTTAAAAAGAACAGGTTCATCTTGTCAGGTCAGGGCTTTGATTCGATCCCACCTGGAAGCCAGTAAGTTAGCCTACTACTGTTTCATGGATACTGGCAGAGACATGAAACTCAGACAAAAGATTATATCATTCATAGCTAAGCAAGCAGCATGAGCATCATGTTTGTGATGGTTTCCTCTGCCCACAAATCCCATGTGGGTCAGGCAGAATAGCCCAGATAGATTCCTGGACACAAAGTAGGTTATGTTATAGGAGAGGAACACTGAGCTTGGGGATTCTGTTGTTTTAACCAGACAGCAAGCAAACACACACTCTTGTACCAAGAGGGAGACATTACCTCAACCCTCAAGGTTGCTTGTTACAAATGCAACTCCTAGAAATGAACGAGGTAAAGAGCAGTTTGGGCCTTGAATTATTTAAACCAGCAAGATGTTGGAATTTGAAAGAACCATGGAAGTGTCTCAACACATGAACTAATATGGGAATGTGTCATGAGTTAAAGATGGCAAATTTTTTTAAAAAGGAAGATGTAGGAGCATACTATAGAACAGTGATGGCAAACCTATGACACGCATGTCAGAGGTGACACGCGAACTCATTTTTTTGGTTGATTTTTCTTTGTTAAATGGCATTTAAATATATAAAATAAATATCAAAAATATAAATCTTTGTTTTACTATGGTTGCAAATATCAAAAAATTTCTATATGTGACACAGCACCAGAGTTAAGTTAGGGTTTTTCAAAATGCTGACACGCTGAGCTCAAAAGGTTCGCCATCACTGCTATAGAACAATGTTTTTTGTTTTTGTTGTTTACAAAATAGACATGTATAATCCTGTAAATGCACAAAACATTTTTAGAAGAGTATACAAGAAACTCCTTTGGAAGTGGTAATAGGGAATTTGAGTATAAGAGGAAGTTTTATTCCACTTTATACCATTCCATTTGCTTTATTATGAACATATATGTCTTGTTTAGAAATCATAAAAATTCACCTGTTTTTTGTCAGTAGATACTCTGGCCATCTCTTCATTATCTCCTAAATGTCCACACTTTCCTTCTTCCTTTTCCTAATTAAAAGCAGATTAAGGGGGGGAGGAGGTTAGCACATAAGATGTATGATTAATTCTATATATTCTATTTCAAAGCCAGTTTCCTTGGCTTTGGACCATTCTTTTTTTTTTTTTTTTCCTTTTCTTTTTTTTTAATTGATGAAACTCTGCATTGACTTCCTGCTTTATTCAGGTTCATGTTCAGACTACTTAACCTAATAAGCTAGGCCTTTTTATTCTGGCCCCTACATGCTTTTCCAAAACATTGAAGGACTGGACATTATAGTCAAAAAATAAAATTCTGTAGTTTAAAATTTTAGAGTTGGACAGTTTTGAGCAATGGAAAAGTCCAGAGTATGGCCATGGCTAAGCAGGACTAAAGGGGAATAGTGGAAAATTAACTGGATTTGAGAAGAAACTATGTAACAAAAGCATTAGATGTGGATTATGGTAGGTGGAATAATGATCACCCAAAGGCCTTCCTGTCCCAATCCCTGAGCCTGTGGCTGTTAAATTACCATGGCAAGGTTGCAGATGGAATTAAGGCTGCTAATTAATCTGATCTTGAGATAAGGAGATTACCCTGGATTATGTGGGTAATAACAAGGGTCCTCTCAGTGAGAGGGAGGCAGGAGAATCAGTGTCAGAGTGGTGCAACGTAAGACAGCCTGGCCACTACTGGTTTTGAAAATGGAGGAAAGGGTCCATGATCCAAGGCATGTGGCAGTCTCTAAAAGATGGAAAAGGCAAGGAAACGGATTCTTCCAGAGCTTCCGAAGGAATGCAGCCTGCCAACATTTTTATTTTAGCCCAGTGAGACTCATTCCCGACTTCTGACCCCCAGAACGTTAAGATAATAAATGTGTGTTGTTTTAAGGCACCAACTCTGTGGTAATTTGTTACAGCAGCAACAGGACTAAGGTAGAGATGTCCATAAGTCTAAAAGTAAAACAAGAGAAAGTTTTGAGGCCCGGCTGGCATAGCTCAGTGCTTGAGCGCCAACCTATGAACCAGGAAGTCATGGTTCCATTCCCGGTCATGGCATACTCCTGGTTGCAGGCTCATTCCCCCATGTGGGGCGTGAAGGAGGTAACCAATCAAGGATTCTCTCTCATCATTAATGCTTCTGTCTCTCTCTCCCTCTCCATTCTTCTCTGAAATCAATAAAAATATATTTTAAAAAAATAAAGTTTTGAGCCAGGGACCAAACTCCTTTATTTGTAAGTCAATTCAACAAATATGTATTGAACCCTTGCTATGTGTCAGCCACAGACCTAGTTGCTCAGCACACAGCCCTTACAGAGCTTATGATTTATGAATACAGGTACCGACTATGAAGTGAATAGATAATTAAGCCAGTTTCAACCTCACAGGGGCCGTCCCGACCTCACCGGGGCAGTCTCGACCTCACTAGGGCCGTCTTGATCTTTCCGGGGGCATCCCGACCTCACCGTGGTCGTCCCGGCCTCACTGGGGCCGTTTCGACCTCACCGGGGCCGTCCTGACCTCAGTAGGGCCGTCCGATCTCACCGGGGCCGTATCGTCCTCACCGGGGCCGTCCCAGCCTCACCGGGGAAACACGAAGTTTGGCCCTCTGTCCCCTGCCGCCAGACAAAATCTCCAGGCGTTCCTGGTGGCTGAACATCCAGCACTCCTGCTCGGACCACGCCCTCCACCAAGTGCACAGACTGCCCATCTGCCGTCCCCCAGCGCCCCACGCGAGACTGGAACCGGTGGGCATGTTTGTGCGCCTGCTGGTACAGCGGTTCCACAACGCTGGCCAAGCCGGGCCCAGCCCCGGCCTGCCCTGAACCCGACTCAGCCCCCCAATTGCGTCCCTCCCGGATTCGAGGAGCTGAAATCTGCAGCCTGCTGGGTTGGGCTCTGTACTTGGTGCCTCTGCACATCCTACTCAGTCTCAATGCTCTTCTTTCTATGCGAGGAGTTGAAATCTGCAGTTTGTTGGGTTGGG
>NW_005356437.1:1598831-1599135 GCF_000412655.1 Myotis brandtii
ATGGCTGCGAGCAGTTGAAGTCTGCAATTTGTTGGGTTAGGCTGCAAAAGCGCAGGTGGTGCCTCATGATCCCGCCTGAACCAGCTCAGTGGATTTGAGAGTTTGCAGAAGCACAGGCGTTTCCTCTTGTCTCCGGCACAGCCCAGATGGGAATGTAAATTGAGTAGGGCGGGATCTCAGGGAGTCGCCGGGGCGGAGTCTCAGCGGCCCCTCGCCTATCCGGGGCACCGGGACTTTGCGAACCCCAGTGCCGGGGAGCAGCCGCTCGCCAGAGCCTCCCTCGCTTTCTGATGGCTGGAAGGCC
>NW_005356437.1:1599905-1604106 GCF_000412655.1 Myotis brandtii
ACCGCGAATCCATTTGCAGCCCGCCTGGCGTGTGACTGCGTACCTCTGTTTTTGGCGCTTCCGTAGCTCCCTCTCAGTCTCACTGCGCTTCTTTCTTTTCTTCCAGTTGTAGATCTCCCACTGGGCCAACTTCCCCATGGTTCTGAGTGGTGGTTGTTTGCCTCATAGTTGGTAGTTTCAATGATGCTGTGAGAGAGCAGCACGCACAGGTCCACTCCCTACGCCGCCATCTTGGTTCTCCTGAACAACTCTTTAAACTCAACAACAAAACAAACAACCTGACTAAAATATAGGCCAAAGACCTTAACAGATATCTCACCAAAGAAGAGATACGGATAGCAAATGTATACACCACATCATATATCGGGGAAATGCAAATGAAAGCAACAATAAGATACCACTACATGCCCATCAGAATGGCCAAAATCCAGAACACTGACACCAAATGCTGAGGAGGGTGTACAGCCACTTTGGAAGACAGTTTGGCGGTTCCTTACAAAACTATACATACCCTTACCATACAATCCAGCAATCATGCTGCTTGGTATTTACCCAAAGAACATGAAAACTTACGTCCACACAAAATCTGCACACAAATGTTTATAGCAGCTTCATTCATAATTGCCATAACCTGGAGGTAACCAAGATATCCTTCAGTAGGAGAATGGATAAATAAACTGTGGTACATCCAGACAATGGAATTTTATTCAGTGCTAAAAAGGACATGAAGAAATCTAAAATTCATATTGCTAAGTCAGCAATTTTCAACCATTTTTGTCTCATGGAACACATAAACTAATTACTAAAATTCTGCAGCACACCAAAAAATATATTATTTTTTTGCAGATCTGACACACAAAAAAGTATAATTTTTATTCAGTCACACCAGACAGCTATTATTGTGTTGGCTATTGTCATTTTTTAAAATATGTTTTTATTGATTTGAGAAAGTAAGGGTGAGGGAAACATCGATGAGAGAGGGAAACATCAATGAGAGAGAGAAACATCTATAGGCTGCCTCCTGCATGCCCACCAGGGATAGAGCTCACAACCTGTGCATGCCCCCGACTGGGAATCAAACCAGCGACCTTCTGATGTGTGAGACAACATTCAACCGAGCCACACTGGCCAGGGCTGTTATCATTTTTTAATTTGACAATCTAAGGCAAAAGAGGTCAGTGCCCTTGACTGAATAGTCAGATATTGCATGTTTTAAAAATTCTTGCAGCACACCTGTTGAAAATCACTGTGCTAAGTGAAAGAAGCACGTCTGAAAAGACATATGGTGTGATTCACAACTATATGATATTCTGAGAAAGACAAACTATGGAGACAGCAACAAAAATCATCAGGGGGCAACGGGTTGGGGAGGAGTAAATAAGTGGAACACAGAGAATTTGTAGGCCAATGAAAATACTCTGTATGATACCATATTGATGGGTCAATGCCATTATATATGTGTCCAAACCCACAGAATATACAACACCAAGAGTGAACCTTAATGTAAACTACAGTGTTTGAGTAATCATGATGTGTCCATGTTAGTTCATCAACTGTAACAAATGTTGCGGGAATGTGGATAATGGGGGAGGCTACCCATGTGCAGGGGTGTATGGAAAATCTGTGTACTTTCCCCTCAATTTTGCTGTGAACCTAATAGTATTCTCTAACAATAAAGTCTTAATTTAAAAATAGTAAATTCCCACCCAGTTGGTGTGGCTCAGTGTTGAGCATTGACCCATGCACCAGGAGGTCACTGGTTCGATTCCCAGTCAGGGCACATGCCCAGATTGTAGGCTTGATCCCCAACAGGGGGCATGCAGGAGGCAGCCGATTGATGTTGATGTTTCTCTTTCATTGATGTTTCTATCTCTCTCTCCCTCTCCCCTCTTCTCTCTCTAAAATCAATTTAAAAAAAAAATATTACTTTTAAAAATAGTAAATTCCCTGTTAAAATTTTTCAATTCAATCCCAATATTTATAGAATAAAATCTGAACTCCCTTGCAAGGAATACAAATGGTTTTCATGATGTGATTCCCATATACCTTTCCAAGCTCATCTTCAGTATCTTCCCTCCAAGACAGCATAGGGACTTGGGCTGGGAATGGAGAATACCAGGTGGCCAGGACACCAAGATCAGTTAGTCAGAAAAAACTTGGGATGAGCTGACCCCAAAAATGTCACCACCCCTCCACTCCTTTCTCAAAAATGCAGAGGTAGCTGATTTTATCTCCCTTCTTACTACCTGCTTAAACTACTGACCGGCATGCACAGTTGATCAAGGTTTGACAACTATACGACTTCCCTAGGGTGGTGGTAATAAGCAGAATACCATCTTGCCCCCGGAGGGCAGGCATGGGCACAGTTACCAGGAACACAACTGGAAAAGGAAGTTACCTAAGCCTTAAAATGGAAAATTCTCAAAGCCTACCTTTTTCAAAAAGCCCACCTTTTCACACAAGCCTGCTTTGTCCCCAGCTTATAAAAGGAGCCAAGCAGAGATCCCCCACACCACCACCAAACCCCAGTCAGTTCAGAGGACCTTCCTTTCCTCTGTGTTGTGTACCTTGTCCTTAAGCATAAGTTTAATATGATCTGTCTGGAAATTTCCTTTTGATTTCTAGCTTGGGGAACCCAAGAACCCCAATGCTGAAAAGAACTCCACCCAACTTCACCTTCTGACATGTGAACCACAAATTCTCACTCCTCCAAGCTTTTCCATCTGGAGTCTCTTGGCTTGGCAAATGTAGAGGAGAGACTACTAACCCATGACATGTCAGGAGACTGCCTGATGGTAACTCATGCTCATTCTACATAATAAGCATCGCTCCCCTGCCTTCTGCTACGTGCTGGTTCCTGGAACAGGTTGTTGTCCTGACCAAACATGTAATTTCCATACCTGGTAGCATTCACCTACTTGTACCTATGACTATCACCCCTTTACCTTATATAATTCTCTGGCACCTGCCAAGTAAAGTAGCGAGGGGACTCATTTTGTAGCGCAGTCGCCCAAGACATACCTCGTATGTATGTTTCCCTTACTAAACTCTACTAGTTACCAGACTGGACTGACCAGCCTCTTTCTTCAGTCTTTCCCTGTTCTCCACTTCCAGAGGTAGATTTTCAGTCTCAGGGTTTCCATTGGGTCTGCGTGTATGAACAGTAAAAACCTACTTACTCTTCATGTCTCAGTACAAATGCAACCTGCCCTGTGGATCCTTCCCTCACTTCCCTATTTAGAGCCCGCCCCCCTCTTCAGTCTTGGTAGCACGTCTGCTGGTATTTTGTACTTGACTCCACCATCTAATTGTACCTTCACTGTTTAAATCCCTAGTATTTGTCCCCATTAGAAAGTAAGGACTATGTTCTATTCTTTCTGTATCTCCAGTGCCAAGTACACAACTTCATCCACAGTAAAAAAGACATCAAAAAAGAAAAAAAGCCCGACCAGTGTGCTCAGTGGTTGAGTGTGACCTATGAACCAAGAGATCACAGTTCAATTCCGGGTCAGGGTACATGCCCGGGTTGTGGATTCGATCCCAAGTGGGGGCAGGAGTCAGCCGATCAACGATACTCCCTCATCATTGATGTTTATATCTCTCTCCCTCTCCCTTCTTCTCTGAAATAAATAAAACATTTTTTTCCAAAAGAAAAAGAAGATGGTTATGAATGACCTCATAAGAGTACTGTGGGAATTTAAGGATTTGCAAGTCTTTCTATGGAAAACCTGAAGCAACCTTTCAGCAGAATTATTGGCAAGTCGGAAACTTCAATAAGCATTGCGGAATACAGTAATAATTTTATAAGGGGGGGCTTATGCTTAAAAAAAGATTGAAGGAAAGCACCAAAATGTTAAAACTGATGTGGTTAGAATGGTGAGAAACCACAGGTAATCTCCCCCCTTTCCTGTTTCCAGAAATGTTTTAAATACTTAACCTAAACTATTTCCATAATGACTGTGGCTCCTTAAAAATTAATGACAACATTCTAAACTTCCAAACCTACCAAATCAGAATGGTGAGAACCATGCCACTCCATACATAGAGGAAAATGATGAGAACATAGCACTCTGCGACACTCAGGGTAGGAGAAAGAAAAGATGGAGGCTGTATATACTTCTAACATATTGGCTTATATGATTACTAGAGGCCCAGTGCACAAATTCGTGCACGGGTGGGGTTCCTTGGCCTGGCCAGCGAT
>NW_005356437.1:1604267-1605872 GCF_000412655.1 Myotis brandtii
GGGACCACGGGAGGCTGGCCAGCTGTGGGAGGTTGGCTGTGGGAGCACGCTGACCACCAGGGAGCAGCTCCTGCTTTGAGTATCTGCCCCCTGGTGGTCAGTGCACAGCCTAGCGACCGGTCGTTTGTTCGACCGGTCGTTCACTTAGGCTTTTATATATAGAGATTCTTACAATATATTCCTAACCTGTTTTGATCATCTCTTTGGAGATCCAAAATAAGAGACTACTTACTAGTAAATGGAACAATAGGTAATTCATCAATTACCTTTTACAATTGTAGATGCTAAGGGTTGTACCAGGTAAAATAAGGCATGGTCTCTATCTTCAAGTAATTTACAGTTTGGTGGCAGAGGGGAACTACCCAGATGAAATGGTAACAGTAATTGTTCTATTTATAGTCATAAACAGTAACTGTTCTACTTTTAGATTGGAAAGATGAGCTGTTAGAGCTACAAGTTACAAATGTCACACTAAATCACAAAGATATTTTGCAAACTGTAAGTTTTTTTAGTTTTGTTTTTAAGTGTGACAGAAACTGGAGCAAATCACATCTGAGATCATAGCTTTTCTAAATGGTTGGAATTATCTAAGGAAAAAAAAATATACCTGAGATTTTTGTCTTTGGCCTTCGACTGCTGGGAAGAGCTCCATCCAGAGACTGAGCAGGGTAAAAAGGTTGACTTTAGAAAGCCTTGGTATTTGACCTACAAAAGAGAGGGCAGGCACTTTAAAATGTTGCTGATGAAAATATGAACTAAGCTCAATGCCACTGGGGTGCTTGAAGCTTTATCTCAACTGCTTTAGCGGGAGGAAAGGAAAAAATAAGAGGACACGAGAATCCAAGTGGTTTCTTAGCAGGAAACCGGCCACCATCTCACTTGAGGTGACCTCCTCCAGCACTTTCCAAAGTTGGGGCCTCATTCTCCAGCCCTCACTCAGCTGGGGGCGGGGGTGTGAGCTATGGGAACAAGCCAAAGGGAGTTATGGAAAGTCCTTGCATCTAATGTCATCGCGGAGCAAGCTTTTCTTTGGACTGTGGCGTTGCAGCAAGGGCAGTGGTTACAACCTGGTACTGAAAACGCGGTGACCTTTGAGGGTAAAGCAGTTGAAGCAGTGGTTCTCAACCTTCTGGCCCTTTAAATACAGTTCCTCAGGTTGTGACCCAACCATAAAATTATTTTCGTTGCTACTTCATAACGGTAATGTTGCTACTGTTATGAATCGTAATGTAAATATCTGATATGCAGGATGGTCTTAGGCGACCCCTGTGAAAGGGTCGTTCCGCCACCAAAGGGGTCGCGACCCACAGGTTGAGAACCGCTGATAGGAAACCGTGACGTGGTTAATTTGGAAATCAAGTCAAAAGCGCGGCTCGGGGAATTCCCAGGCTCCTCAGGCCCGGAGATCCCAGCCCCGGGCACAGGGAGGAAATAACGGAGGGAGGGAGGGAGGGAGGCGAGCGCGCGACTTCCGAAGCGGATGCAGCCAGGCCGGGGATCCCGCCGACCAAGCAGGGGCCGCCAGGAGGCACCAGACGTCCAGGGGCAGAACTGCAGCGACAGGAGGGCAGGGACCTGGAGCCGAGCGGCCGCAGCCACAGCCGG
>NW_005356437.1:1605960-1611181 GCF_000412655.1 Myotis brandtii
AGAGCAAAACGCCGCGGCGGGGCGCGGGCGCACTCACCGGTCATGCTGTCAGTCTGGGTGCTGACTGACCGCCCGGCCCCCGTGATCTCCAGGTTTTGCATCTGCCCTGCTTCCTTCCACCCAAGCCCGGCGGCCTCCGCAGCCCGGCACACCCTCGCGGTTAGGCATGATCTTGGCGCCACATACTCCACCCCCCTCTCCCCGGCGCAGCTCGCAGCAGTCGGATGACGCAGACGCCGGCCGCCACTTCGGGCGCTTCTGTGACGCCAGAACAAGGCGGGGACACCGTGATGCGGGCTGTCCCTCCAGTGCCGACTGGGTGGGTCGGGAGCGCGAAGCGGTCACTCTGTTGAGGCCGGCTTTGTGCTGTCTCTCCGGTATTTGGCTGCCTTGGTTGGTTTTGCCGAAGGAAGGTTGCTTGAGGATGTCTTGGTTTGAAGTCGCAGCTGCGTCATGAGCCGGGCTCAGGCTTGAGATTTGGGGTCAGAGAGGTTATAGAAATGGAAACCTGCCATGGGCGAGGCGCGCGGGGGGGCGCGGGGGGGGGGGAGCGGTGCGGAGGCTCAGTGGTTGAGCATCAGGACCTATGAACGGGAGGTGGAGGTTGGATTCCCAATCAGGGCACATGTCTGGGGTGTTGCGGGCTCCATCCCCAGTGTGGGTTGTACAGGAGGCAGCCAATCGATTCTCTCTCCTCATTGTTTTTATCTCTCTCTCCTCTCCCTTCCTGTCTGAAATCAATAAAAATACATTTTTAAAAAAAATGGAAACCTACTCTGCTCTATCTGTTATGGTCAAGGTCTTAGAAGCACCCAAGTGAAAGGGGTGGGAGCTGGGGGTCCAGATAGTTGTTAACATCAGAGATTGGCCGGTGCCAGGACCACCACTGGGATGTTCTGCTTTGTGGACCTTGAGAACGAAGATACCTATAGAGAAGGGCTCCTGGTGGCCAACTGGGCTTAAATTTAAAAGCAGAGCCTAGCAGCCATTTCTAAACAGGGGCTTCTTGGGGGGGAAACCTGCACTGAACTGCCTTCCTACGCTGTGTTCCTACCACCAGAACCAGCCCTTATAAGGGAGTTCCTGGAATTGTATTTCAACCAATAAAACTAAGACTTTCCCCATCCAATCAGTGCTCTGCAGCTATATCCATTAGCATCTTCACTGACCAATCAGGACATTACTTTTTGGGGATAATCAAACTGTGCCGATTTGAAGTCCTCATTTGAAGGGACCTGGGGCAGGGACTTCTGTCTGTGTAAGTCAGCTTCCCTCTGGCTGAGAGTGCACTTGCCCTTTCCATGGAAGACTGAAGACTGGTTTGTTTCTTTCAGCTGGAGCTGAAACACCTTGCCACTTCATAATTGAGCTTTAATGCAATTGACCTGTTCCACAGCACAGCTGTATTGCAATTGAGCTATTTGCATTGCATAAAGATTCCTTCAACACACCTCAAATTAGAGATTCCTGTTGACATTCAATTGGCATCAACGACCACTTATCAAACACAGGAAGACATCAAGAGATAGAACTGTGATTATCAGGAAGTTGAGGGTAGGCAGCAGAAGTGGGCCCTGGAAAATCTGAGAAGTACTTGACGTTGTAGATTTGTGCCCTGAGCATTTTATAAGTGTCCCAGGCCCTCCCTCCTCGCGACTCATTCTGTTATCACAACTTGAAATACTGACAACATGGCATTACAACTGATTTTTTAAAGCAAAGCTGAATGCTATTAAAGTACTTTGTAAAGGACTGAAGTGAGACTCTTCAGTGTTGACGGGTATGGCTGTGGTTCATTAATTTTTACTGCTGTAGAGTACCACAATTTATCCATATTTGAGCTGTGGATGAAAACGGGCCACGTGCTAACCTGACTAGCTCAGGGAAGGCCTGTGTGGTGGCCTTGCAAACTGAGAGACCTAAAGTAACCACAAAGGATGGTCTGAAATGAAAAATTTTAATTAAAAAAGCAGTTTATGGTGGGTAGTCATATCCTAGGCCTGTATTTTCCCTGACAAAGGTCAATCTTTACCTTAACTGAGCCTATTATCTTTTTGCATCTACAGTAACATGTTGTTGAAATTCAAAGTAATTTTCCTTTTTCCAGACCCCTCAAAGCACAGGCACCACTCTGCAAGATGACAAATACCCTCATTATTATTGAGTTAATTGTTGACTTTTAACTATCCTGCACCCATCTAAGTAAAAGATGTATGTGTCTATCATTTTACTTTTTATCCAATCCCAGAAGTTTCCCCACTTTGCTTTTTCCTGCCTCCCTAATCTATCACCAGTAGATTTCATGTATCCCACTTACATCTCCTCTTTTGATTATAATGTACAAAACAAGATGCAAAACTGCCATTCTCTGGAGCATTATCTCAATCCATTGAGATTCTGCTTCCTGGCAATTGTCGACAGTTTGGCTCAAATAAACTCACAAAAATTCTTCACAGGTTTGAAAGTTTCTTACATTAACATTTGGACCATCTCCAGCTTTATGCTATTGCAAACAATGCTGCTATAAACATGTTTGTACATGTTTCCTTATCCTATATTCCTATATAATAAAAGGCTAATATGCAAATTGACCAAACAGCAGAACGACCAGTTGCTATGACGTGCACTGACCACCAGGGGGCAGGCGCTCAATGCAGGAGCTGCCCCCTGGTGGTCAGTGTGCTCCCACAGGGGGAGCGCTGCTCAGCCAGAAGCCCTGAGCTCATGGCTGGCGAGTGCAGCAGCAGTGGTGGGAACCTCTCCCACCTCCGCAGCAGTGCTAAGGATGTCCAAATGATGGCTTAGGCCCGCTCCCCGGCAGTCAGACATCCCCCAAGGGCTCCCGAACTGTGAGAGGGTGCATGCTGGGCTGAGCCCCCCCCCCCCTGCATAAATTTCATGCACCGGGCCTCTAGTGTTCTTATAAAAGAGTTTCTTTAGAGACTATACTTATAAGTAGAATTTTTGTGTTGCTACTATCAATTTATGAAATAAAGCTGAAAAGCTTTTCAAAGAGATTAGACCAATTTACATAGCTCTATGTCCCCATGGTTCAATTCCTGGTCAGGGCACATGCCTGGGTTGTGGGCTCCATCCCCAGTGTGGGGTGTGCAGGAGGCAGCCAATCAATGATTCTCTCTCATCACTGATGTCTCTCTCTCTCTCTCTCCCTTCCTCTCTAAAATCAATAAAAATATATTTTTTTTCATAATGGGCAAACGACTTGAATAGTCACACCATAAAAGAAGGTATACAGATGACAATTGAGCACATGGAAAAAAAAAGTTCACCATCATTAGCAATTCAGGAAATGCAAATTAAAACCATGATGAGATATCACTGTATACCTATTATAAAAGTACCGACAGAACCAAATGTTGGCAAGAATGCAGGGCAGCTGGATCTTTCATATACTGCAGATAGGAATATAAAATGGTGTAGTCACTCTGGAAAACAGTTTGACAGTTTCTTATAAAGTTAAACATATGCTTATCATATCACCCAGCAATCACATTCCTGGGTCTTCATTTTAGAAGAATGAAAACTTATGTTCACATAAAACTCTATACATAAATGTTCATAGAAGTTTTATTTGTAACTAGAGGCCCGATGCACGAAGATTTGTGCAAGAATGGGCCTTCCCTCCCCTGCTGCCGGCACCACCTTCGCTCCGGCCCGGAGCCACCTTTCCACCTTCCCACGCTGCCCAGAGGCCCGGAGCGGCTGGGGCGATGTGGAACACCTGCATTGTCACCATGGCGATGATGCAAGCATACCACCCTCAGCTGCTCGGCACCTGCATATGCAAATCAACCCACCATCTTTGTTGGTTTAATTTGCATACTCACTCCTGATTGGCTAGTGGGTGTGACAAAGGTACAGTCAATTTGCATCTTTCTCTTTTATTAGTGTAGATAATAAAAAACTGGAAAGAAGCCAAATAACCCACAATGAGTGAATGGTAACGAAACTAAGGAATATCTATGAAATTAAATACTACTTAGCAATAAAAAGGAAGGAACTCCCCTGGCTAGATGGCTCAGTTGGTTGGAGCATTGTCCCATATACTGAAAGGTTGCAAGTTTGATTCCCAATCAGGGCTCATACAGGAGGCAACTGATCAATGTTTCTCTCTCTCTCACTTTCTCTCTCTCTCTTTGAAATCAATGGACACATATCCTTGGGTGAGGGTTAAAGAAAAAAAAAATGAAAGAACTATTGATTCATGCATCATCTTGGATGAATGTCCAGAGCATTGTGCTAAGTTGAAAAAGCCAGTCTTAATGGGTTAGGCACTGTATTATTCTATTTTACATACCATTCTCAAAGTGAAACTACTATAGTGATGGAGAATAGATCAGTGGTTGCCAAGTGCTTTGTTTGGGAGAAGGGTGTGACTGACTATTAAGGTAACTAAAGGAAATTTACTTGTATTGATAGTCACTCATATCTATACAGATGAAAAAATTTCATAGAACTGAGATAGCATAGGAACTTGGGCCCAGAAATGGAAAATACAGGGTGACCAGGAAGCCAAGTTAAGACCAGTTGGTCAGAAGGAACTTTGGATAAGCTGACTACAAAAATGTCACCACCCCTCCACTCCCTTACTCAAATACACAGAGATAGCTGATTTTATCTCCCTTCTAACTGGCATGCACAGTTGATCAAGGTTTGACTACCAGAGGACCTTCCTAGGGTTGCAGTAATGAGCAGTATGCCATCTTTCCCCAACAGCGCAGGCACTAACTTAGGCAACACACTTGAAAAGGAAGTCACCAACCCTAAAATGGAAAATTCCTCAAATCTGCTTTAAAAAAAGCCCGCCTTTTTATATAAGCCTGCTTTGTCCTCAGCTTATAAAAGCAGCCAAGCAGAGCCAACCTCTGAGCCAGTTCAGAGGACTGTGCTGCCTACCTTGTACTTCAGTATAAGCTTAATAAAATATGTCTGGAAATTTCTCTGGTTTCCTCTTGATTTCTATCTTGGGGAACCCAAGAACCCCAACACCAGTAACAGAACTATACACCTAAAAACAAAAGTAGTGTATTAAAAGCTAGCGAAATAAAAATAAGGTCTAGAGGAAGGAAAATGGTGGAGGTTTAGACGGACGTGTTGGTGCTTTGTCCCGGACCAGATAAGGGCGAGCAGCTGAAACGGGTAACATACAGCTCGAACAAGCAGAGGAGATTCAGCTGAGAGACAGTCTGCAGCCAGGAAA
>NW_005356437.1:1613897-1615062 GCF_000412655.1 Myotis brandtii
GGGGGAAAAAAAAGGACACATATGTAATACCCTTTGTAATACTTTTAGCAAAAAAAAACAAATAAAAAATTAAAAAAAAAATAAATAAGGTCTATACCCAAATTAGTAGTACTGTACCAATGTCAGTTTCCTGGTTTTTCAAAAGTACTGTGATTATATAGATACTAGAGATCCAATGCACAAAATTCGTGCATGGGGGGCAGCGAGGTGGGGGGGTCCCTCAGTCTGGCCTGCACCCTCTCCAATCCAGGATCCCTTTTGCAATCTGGAACCACTGGCTCCTAACTGCTCACCTGCCTGCCTACCTGATGCCCCTAACTGCTCCCCTGCTGGCCTGATGGCCCTAACTGCTCCCTTGCCAGCCTGATGGCCCTAACTGCCCTCCCCTGCCGGTCTGATCACCCTAACTGCCTAACTGCTCCCTCCTGCCAACCTGATCCCCCTAACTGCTCTCCCCTCCTGGCCTGACCTCCCTAACTGCCTATCTGCTCTCCCTTCCTCTCTGTGCCCTTTGGACCCTGGTGCAGGTGTGCTGAGTGCTCTCTGCCGCAGCCCCGCCCGGGTCCTGATTGGTCCTTACCTGATGGTATCCCAGCCAATTTGCATATTCCTCTATTATTAGTAGATTATCATTGCAGAAGCTGAGAGAAAGATAAATAGAAACTATTATTTTTTAATGTATTTTAATTGATTTCAGAGAGGAAGGGAGAGAGATAAAAATATCAATGATGAGAGAGAATTGTTGATTGGCTGCCTCCTGCACACCCCCTACTGGGATTAAGCCCTCAACACAGGCATGTGCCCTGACCCAGAATCGAACCAGGGACCCTTCAGTCCCCAGGCTGAGGTTCTCACCAGTTAGGGCTCTTCTATTATTTTTGAAACTTGTTTTGAATCTTAAACTCTTTCAAAATAAAATATATTGATATCTATATACTACCTGAATGTTATATACAGGTATGTATATATGTGATTTTTACACACACACACACACACACACACACACACACACACACACACAGTGCCCCAAAAAATGTATACACACTTTAAAAGCTGATAGGATGTTAAATGATCCCTAACCGGTTTGGCTCAGTGGCTAGAACGTCGGCCTGCGGACTGAATGGTCCCAGGTTCAATTCCGGCCAAGGGCATGTACCTTGATTGC
>NW_005356437.1:1615090-1624255 GCF_000412655.1 Myotis brandtii
TTGATGTTTCCTCATCGATGTTTCTAACTCTCTATCCCTCTCCCTTCCTCTCTGTAAAAAATCAATAATATATATATATTTTTAAAAAAAGATGTTAAATGAAAATTGAATGTATTTTGTCGCTGATTCCAAAACAGTGGCCAACAGGACCAGAGTGAATGTGAGAGGAGGAGTGCATGCGCGCATGTGTGTGTGCACGCGCGCGAGTCCGATCGCGTGCAGGAGTTTCAGGGGTGGGTGGTTTGGGCTCTCCTCGCCTGGGAGCCACTGCTACAGCCACACCACTCCCCAGGCCCGGCTCCCACACGAAGACCGCGCCATCATGCAGGGTGTACAAGGTCTTCTTTGGGAGGCTGCGGGAGCGGCAGCAAGCTAGGCGCCCAGTCTCGCCACCGCCTGGGCCCAAACCAAGGCGCACATGTCCCGGACCCCACATGTCTGCGAAGGACACAGCCCACACCCCGCGAGCCTGCAGCTGACCCTGAAAGGGACCCCACAACCTACAACAGACACCAGCGGGACCCCATGAGCCTGGCATGCACCCAGCCTGACCCCATACATCCCATGGGGACCCAGCCTGGACCCCATGCAACCACGGTGTGACTGCCGCTGACCCAGCAGGACCCTTACCCCTGCTATGGACTCACCTAGCGCCATTGTGCTGCCACCACCACTGTGCTGCCGCTGGCCACCTTAGAGCCCAGCTGCCCGGCTCCACCAACAGGGCTTGGGGGCAGGAACTGTGCTGAAGGCAGGGAGATGGATGCAGCCTTCCCTGCCTTGGACCTACTAGAACTGAGGACCTGAGGAGACTGCAGATGAGTAGGTGAGACAGGAGGGCCTTGGACAGAGAGGGAGCCCTGAGGGCTCTGGCTGTGGAGACTGTGGACTGGGTGCAGCAGTGAAGCCTGGGGCTGAAGTCCCTGGATAGAGTAGCGCTAGCACCCCACCATCGTGTGGCCTGGGAAGCTCCTCCTGATCAATAGGAAAGGCCATGCAGGGGAACTCAGGGCCAGCCTCCAATAGAGAGGTATGAAGGACACGTTGAGCAGTGAATCTGGGGGACCCTTTATTTCTTGGAGGAACTTGTGCTGGTGAGCAGAAAGGGGACTACATAGCTGGACCAGGAAGAAGGATCAACCCTGCCCACCTGGAAAGCAGCAGGGGTGGGGTCCCCTCTTTCCTGCTGGCAAAACAGCTGCTTCTGACCTCACCTGCAGTGACCTGAGGTAAGGGGAAACAGCCCTGGCTGGAAATCTGTGCCCTTGCAGGTGGCAGTGAGGAGGTGCCAGCAAGTCGGGCAAAGCTGAGGCATTGGAAAAAGAGGAATGGCTCTCCCCTCCCCCTTCCTACAAGCTACTGGCACCACCCCCAAAAGAGTCTGATCAAACACTATAGGCCAATACCAGGATATGCCCACAGAGCTGGACTCTGTGGGGGGAAGGGAGAACAGCTCAGAACAGGGACAATGAAGATGTGAGAATTGAGGCAGACCCAGCCTCTGGGCTAAGGAGTCCCCACCCACTGGACTATTAGGGGCTCCAACCTATTGAACCTCAATCAGGTTGCCTAGGGACAGAAAGGGACAGTGACTCACATTGGCCTGTACCAAAGAAGCTCCCAGGAGGCCCAGGATAGACACACCAAGGGACCAGATTCAACAACATCAAAGCAAAATTCAGTCAGCTCCACAAATAGTGCACCCAAAGGTTTTTGAGTATGAATATGGGTGGTTTTCTTTGTGTGTGTGTGTGGTGTTTATTTTTGTTTTGTTTTTTTTAGAGTTTGTTTTTCCCCTTTTCTTCTTGTATATCTCTAATTTCTTTCTTTCCTTTGATTCTATTCTCTTTTTGTCTCTTTTTATTATCATTATTAATTTATTTTATTTTTCTTTTCTCCTTTTTCCATTTCACTTTTCCTATCTATGTCTTAATATACCCATTATTACTGCATTTTAAATTATATATTATTATTTAAATTATTTCTTTATCTTTCTTATTTCTACTAGTATACTAGTTCATTTAGCTTCCTTCTTGCTTCAATATTGCCATTTTTCTTCTTCTTTCTCCCTTTTTCTTTACATCCCCTGTAAGTCTTTGGTCTCGTGTCTTTTAGTATTCTTTTCATTTTTTCTTTGCTTTGCTTTCTCTTCTTTTTCCTTCTTAGTCTTTCCTGTTGTTGTTGCTTTGCATAGCTTGATTTTTGTGGTGTTTTTAGTTCAGTCCTATTGTGTCTTGTTCTGTTTTGTCAGCACCTGTATAACAGCTGGCATGACAAGGTTGGGGTTGAGCCTGTCAGCAAGTAGGGGAGATCAGTCCCATGAACAGGACATAAATAATCAAATCCTAGTAACAATAAGAGAACCCAAGTAACATACACAAGGGGTATTCCTAGAGCATCCAGCTCAGGAGATCAAAGAGACTGTACCACTGGACGCCTCAAGACCCTTTCAACATAAGACCATCCCACAAAGACTGGGAAGCATGACGGTTCTGTCTAATACATAGAAACCAATACAGAGAGACATCTAAAATGGGGATACAAACAACCCCCAAATGAAAAAAGAAGGAGGAATTTCCAGAGAAAGAACTAAATGAAATGAAGGCAAGCAACCTATAAAAAGAGTTCAAAGTAATGGTAATAAAGGTGCTTAGGGAACTTAGTGAAAAGTACAAGGAACTCAGTGGGACCCACAACAGCATGAAAATGGAAATAGAAACTATGAACAAGAATGAGGCAGAAATGAAGAATAACATATCTGATATCAAGAACACACTGGAAGAAATTAAAAGTAGATTGAATGAAGCAAAGGATTAAATCATGGATTTGGAAGACAAAGTATAAATAAATACCCAATTAGAGCAGCAAATTGAAAAAAGAATTAAAAAGCAGGAAGATAGCTTAAGAGAGCTCTGGGACAACATGAAACATAACAATATCCACATCATAAGAATACCAGAAGGAGAAGAATGTGACCAAGGAACAGAGAACGTATTTGAAGAAATAATGACTAAAAACTTCCTCAACCTGGAGAAGGAAAAATTCACATAAGTTCAGGAGGCACAGAGATTCCTAATCAAGATGCACCCAAAGATACCCACACCTACATACATCATAAGTATTCAAAGTAATGAAAAGCAAAGTCCTGAATCCAAGACTACTGCATCCAGCGAGGCTATCATTTAAAATGGAAAGTGAAATGAAAAGCTCTCCAGACCCCCCCAAAAAAAGGTTAAAGGAGTGCATTACCCCAAATCAGCTATGCAAGAAATGTTAAAGGGACTGCTTTAAGAAGAAGAAAAGGAGAGAGAGAGGATCATAGGCATAATGAAAATAAAAATGGCAATTAACAAATACCTATCAATAATAACCTTAAATGTAAATAGATTAAAAACTCCAATCAAAAGACATAGGGTGATTGAATAGATAAGGAAACATGACCATATATATATACTGTCTACAAGAGACCCACCTCAGAACAAAACATACACACACACTGAAAGTGAAGGGATGAAAAAAATATTACATGCAAATGCAAAGAAAAAAAAAGTTGGGGTACCAATACTCATATCTGACAAAATAGACTTCAAAACCAAGGCCATAACAAGAGACAAAGAAGGCCACTACATAACACTAAAGGGAATGATTCAACAAGAAAGTATAACACTTTTAAACATATATGTACCCTATACAGGAGCACCCAAATATATATAATATATATATACACACACACACACACACACACACACTCTTGGGAGGCTTTAAAGGAGATATCAACAGCAATACAGTCATAGTAGGGGACTTTAACACCCCAGTGACATCACTGGAGCTAGATCATCCAGACAAAAAAATCAACAAGAGAACAGAGCTCTTAAATGACACACGAAATCAGATAGATCTATCTAATATTTACAAACATTTCACCCCAAAGCAACAGAATATACATTCTTCTCAAGAGCACATGAAACATTCTCAAAGATAGACCACACGTGAGGACACAAACAAAGTCTATACAAATTCAAGAAGATTGATATACAGACAGTCCTCGGGTTATGTTGGACTCAATGTACATCGTTTCATGGTCACTTATTCATTTATTTATTTATTTTTTAAAAAGTTCCATCATTTCGACATATGTACATATATCCTTTATTTTTTTTTAACTTATTTACCACAAGTAAAGGTCAGGAATTGTTATATTTCTTTTAATTTTTTTTTACTGTTTCACTTCATTACTGCTGTGTATGTGCTCCATGTGAGTGATGTAGGTGCTTATGTAGGTGGGTTCCAACTTACGGCAAAAAACGCATTACGTTGCGCCATAGGAACAGATCTCCAAAGTAACCTGAGGATCTACTGTAATACCAAACATCTCGGATCACAATGGCATGAAGTTAGAAATCAACTACAATACAAAAACTCAAAAACACTCAAATACATGGAGGCTAAATAGCATGTTATTAAACAACTAGGGGCCCAGTGCACGAATTTGTGCACCTTGAAAGGAACTGTGAGGCTGTGAGGCTGCAGTGGGCACAGGGGTGGGTCTTGGCCCATTCTCCGCACCACCGCCTGGCCCCTCCTTCCGCAGCCCCCTGTCCCCTCTCTGCCAGCAGCCCCGCTCCCGCTGCTGCTGTTCCGGATCACTTGGCACTGTCAGTGGGTGCGAGCAGCATGGAGTGATTTGGGCCAGCGCTGTCAGTGGGTGCAAGAAGCAGCTGCTGTCCCGATCACCCCTCAGGAGCAGAGGGAGGTGGAGAAGTTCTCAGGGGTAATCGGGGCCCGTAGCTGCCATTCACACCCTCTGACGGTGCTGAGCAATCGGGACCGGCACCAGGCAGTGGCAGCGGGTGCGAGCAGTGGTTCCAGCACCAGCTGCAGGTGTGAGAAGGGCCGTCGCCAGCAGTGGGTGCACACGGCGGCTGCCAGCTCGATTGCCCCTCAGAAGCAGGGAGAGGTGAAAAAGGCCTGAGGGGTGATTGGGGCCAGCAGCCACCGCGTGCACCCGCTCACAGCACCGAGCGATTGGGACCAGCACCAGGCACCGCTGATTGTGGGTGCAAGCGGGGCTGGCGCCGGTAGTGGGTGTGAGCAGCAGCTCTGGCACCGGCAGTGGGTGTGAGTGGGGCCAGCGCTGGCAGCAGGTGCAAGCACCAGGCGCAACTGTGACACACAGGAGCAAAGAATGTTCAGTAACCACCAGAGGCTTGCCCCGATGACAGTGACCAGCACCCTGCCTTGGTCTGGTGCCTCCATTCACCTACTCCACCATCCTGCCATGGCTGACGCCCACCATGTTTCGCGCATGCCCCCTGGTGGTCAGCTTATGTCATAGCGACTGGTTGTTCAGTTGTTCAGTTGTTCCGGTTGTTCTGCTGTTCGGTCTATTTGCATATTAGCCTTTTATTATATAGGATGAGTGGGTTACCAATGAGATCAAGTGAGAAATAGAAAACTTTCTGGAAATAAATGAAAATGAGCACACAACAACCCAAAACATATGGGACATGGCAAGAGCAGTCCTGAGAGGGAAGTTCGTAGCATTACAAGCCTACCTCAGGAAACAAGCAAACAAAAAAAGCACTAATAAACTATCTAACCCTACAACTAAATGAATTAGAGAACAGTGAGGGAAGGAGAAAATGGAATAGGCAGACCAGTCTAGTTCCTCCTCCCAGGGCCAGACTGGAAGTAAAACTAAAGTGGGGAACATACATCCAGAATTATCAAAGGAGGTTCAACTGAGAGGAGACTTATATCAAGGAAGGACAAAAAACACCTGGAGACTGGTAGGAAGGGCAAGGTATGGAGAGGAGCTGACCCAGCTCCTGGGGTAGCAGGCCAGTAGGTCAAGAGTGAGGAGGGAGCTCCCTGCTACAGGAAGGTCTGTTCCCTCAGAAGACGGAGGCCTGGAACTCAGACTGGGCTCTACAGCCCAGAGCACCAGTGCCAAGACCTGCGGCCCACAAAACATCCAGCTGGGAAAGGCAGCAGGGCTGCTGGCCATGGTGGAGCCTGCAGCCAGTATAACAGGCTGGTCAGAGAGAAAGCCGCAGTTTTGGTTTTGTATTTTTGTTGTTGCTTTTCTAAACCGAGAGAGCGGGGGTTTTCATTTGCAGCTATGCACCCGAGGCTTTGGTGCAGGGGGAGAGATGTGGACTTGAGGTGCCTAAGGAGAGGCTGGGGTGGGAAACATTGCAGGGAGACATGGAAAAGCAGCAGCCAGGAGTCCTGCATTTGGTCATATGCACCCAAACTGAAACAGACATTTTTCCTGAGAGGAGCTAGCTACTCCCAGTAACCACCGGGCAAGTAAAGGAAAAAGAACAACAACAAAAAACCTGCCCTAGTAAAAAACAACAACAACAACAAACAAACAAACAAAAACCTGCTCTAGTGATACTGCCTGCCCCAACCTCAGGAGCCCTGCCTGCCACACCCTGCATTTTGACCTTTTCAGAGGAAACAAAACAGAGACCAAGCCTATGTGTTTGAACAGTCTCAGGGAGTATCAGAGACTGGATTGGGGGAGGCGCCTTCCACTCCACTATTCCGGGAACCTGACTGCCACTTTCCCAACACAGGAGAGCTGACAGAACCTCCAGTATGCCACTGAACTGCATACAAGGATCTCTGCCCAGCTGAGGGCAGAGTAATATTTTGAGCCTCTTGCAGAGGAGTAGCTCTGGGACAGGGAAACACACCCACCACATCCCCTGAAATCTGAACAGTACCTTCTCCACCTAAAGCCCTTTCAGGAACAGATTTTTGAGTGATTAATATTTAAAGCTGACTAGTAGGCAAAGGCTGGCAGAGGTATGGGAAACATTGCAGGGAGACATGGAAAAGCAGCAGCCAGGAGTCCTGCATTTGGTCATATGCACCCAAACTGAAACAGACATTTTTCCTGAGAGGAGCTAGCTACTCCCAGTAACCACCGGGCAAGTAAAGGAAAAAGAACAACAACAAAAAACCTGCCCTAGTAAAAAACAACAACAACAACAAACAAACAAACAAAAACCTGCTCTAGTGATACTGCCTGCCCCAACCTCAGGAGCCCTGCCTGCCACACCCTGCATTTTGACCTTTTCAGAGGAAACAAAACAGAGACAAAGCCTATGTGTTTGAACAGTCTCAGGGAGTATCAGAGACTGGATTGGGGGAGGCGCCTTCCACTCCACTATTCCGGGAACCTGACTGCCACTTTCCCAACACAGGAGAGCTGACAGAACCTCCAGTATGCCACTGAACTGCATACAAGGATCTCTGCCCAGCTGAGGGCAGAGTAATATTTTGAGCCTCTTGCAGAGGAGTAGCTCTGGGACAGGGAAACACACCCACCACATCCCCTGAAATCTGAACAGTACCTTCTCCACCTAAAGCCCTTTCAGGAACAGATTTTTGAGTGATTAATATTTAAAGCTGACTAGTAGGCAAAGGCTGGCAGAGGTAGAGCCCGGGGACCCAGGGGAAGTGTGCTGACCCTGCCCTGGGCCCCATGCTGCTAACAAACCTGCTTTAGAGGGCAGATTGGCCCCTCCTGCTTGTAGCCAAGTCACAGGACACAAACCGTGAATTGCTTGGAGCTTCAAGCAGGTTGCTGAAAGCCAAAGGAGTACAGTTTCTGACAGTGGTTACCACCTGAATACCTCATGGGAAGTTCAAAATTGGCAGACATAACGGTCAGCCACAGTCATCAGAAGAGTAGCATACAAATGGAGCTACCACGGGGCACTAAACTCTGCTGAAGTGAATGCAACTTTACATTTTTTTTCTTTTCTTTCTTTTTTCTTTTTCTTTTTAAATTTTCTTCTTTTCTTTTTTCCATTTTTTATTTACCTTCTTTATCTGATTTATTGATTTGCTGTTATTCTAGTCTCTATTGTTTCATTCATATATCTAATTTTCTTCTTCCCTTTTCCTACTCGATCTTCTTTTTATCTTCTCTCTTTTCCTTTTCCCCTGCTCTCTCATTTTTTCCCCTTTTCTAATTTTGGGTCTTTTCTGCTTTCTCCTCTATTTTTCTTTTCAAAACTTTTTTTCGCTTTTCTTTTCTTCCTCTTTTATTTAAACTGTTTTTCTTTCCCCTATTCCCCTAATTCTTTATCATTATTTTATTTATTTTAGCTCTGCACCTATATAGTCCTTTCTCTCTCCCCACCTTTTTTTGTTTTGTTTTGTTATTTGTTTCTGTGGGGGGGGGGGAGTGGGGGGAGTGTTTGGTTAGCTATTTTTTCTCTTCATACTTTCTTTTTCTTTTCTTCTATCATTCTTGCTCTCTTTTCTTTTTCCTGACTCTCTCTTCTCTGGTGGTGACTTTTGTTGTTGCTGTAGGGGTCTTGTGTATATTTTAGTTTTGTTTCTTTTTTCCCACATTTTGTGTTGTATTTTGTTTTGGTCTGTCAGCAACCCCACAACAGCTCATATGAAATGACCAAGGGTGAACCACATAGTCAGCCATCCTGAGAGGAGATTCCACCTATAAATGGGAGAATAACTTTTAAGACTTACATACAACAGGAGAACCGAAATAACTCAAACAAGGGGCTTTCCTAGAGCACCCAGCTCAGGATATCTAAAAGACTCTATCACTGGGTTCCACAAAACACCTACTACATAACACCACCCACAAAGTCTGGGAGGAATAGCAGTTTGGTCTAATACAGTTAGAAACAAATACAAAGGGACAGCAAAAATGGGGTGGAAGAAACAAAGATGGTGGCATAGGTAAACACCTGAAATTGCTGCCTCACACAACCACTTCAAAAATACAACTAAAAGACAAAACGCACATCATCCAGAACCACAGGAAGGCTGCTTGAGTGGGAATTCTACAACTAGAAGGAAAGAGAAAAGCACACTGAGACTCAGAGGAGGTGCGGAAGTAAAGTGCAGAGGTACAGAGGCGCACAGGGAAAGGGCTGGCAACTGAGGACGTGGTTGTCTTTTTCAATCGGGAGGGAATCTCAAGCTCCCAACTGCTCTGAACTCCAGTTCCAGACGAGTCTCTGGGGACCCAGAGTCATACGGGGAGAAACTGGACTGTCTGGCATCGGGCGGAACTCAAGTGTAGCCTTCTCTCAGAGGTGCTTGCAGCGATTACCGCGGGACACTGAGACCCAGATCTGGGGCCACTTAGGGCAGGGCTGAGGATCAGCCATAGCT
>NW_005356437.1:1624529-1638011 GCF_000412655.1 Myotis brandtii
TGCCAGTGTACCCAGTGGTCAGAGTGGGACCATCCAGATTACAACTCCTCAGATCCATAAGGGACACACTCATGGGGCAGACTCAGTGAGCACCAAAGCCCCACTGAAGCAAGTCTTGCCCCATAAGGGTGTCTCCAGCACAGAAGTTCTCCCAACATAAACACAGCTGATTCTCACAACCAATTGGCCTTGAGGTCAATACCTCTCAGTGATACCTACAACAATCAAGGCTTAACTACAACAAGACTGTGCACAAAGCCCACAAAGGGGTGCAACAAGAGTGTCCACTTCAGGTAATTGGGGAGGCTGAGCCACTGGGCCCTATAGGACACCTAGCACAGAAAGCCACTCTATCAACACAGGGAAGCATAAAAAATGCGGAGACAAAGAAACAGGTCACAAATGACAGAAATGGAGGAAAGCAAACTACTGGATATAGAGTTCAAAACCACACTTTTAAGGTTTTTCAAGAATTTTCTAGAAACCGCCGATAAATTTAGTGAGACCCTCAAGAAAATTCAGGAGGAAGGAACACTTCCAAGCTCATTCTATGAAGCCAGCATCACCCTAATACCAAAACCAGGTAAAGACAACACAATGAAAGAGAATTACAGGCCAATATCCCTCATGAACATAGATGCCAAAATCCTCAACAAAATCTTAGCAAATCGGATCCAACAGTACATCAGAAAGATCATACACCATGACCAAGTAGGATTTATCCCAGGGATGCAAGGATGGTACAACATCCGTAAATCAATAAACGTAATACATCACATAAACAAATTGAAAGAAAAAAACCACATGGTCATATCAATTGATGCAGAAAAAGCATTCGACAAAATCCAACACCCATTTTTGATAAAAACTCTCAGCAAGGTGGGAATAGAAGGATCATACCTCAACATAATAAAAGCCATATATGACAGGCCCACAGCCAACATCATACTCAATGGACAAAAACTAACACCATTTCCCCTAAGAACAGGAACAAGACAGGGATGCCCACTCTCGCCACTCCTCTTTAACATAGTCCTGGAAGTATTAGCCATTGCAATTAGACAAGAAGAAGAAATAAAAGGCATCCAAATTGGAAAAGAGGAAGTAAAACTGTCCTTATTTGCAGACGACATGATATTATACATACAAAACCCTAGAGACTCCATCAAAAAACTACTAGACTTAATACATGAATTTGGCAATGTAGCAGGATACAAAATTAACCCCAAGAAATCTGAGGCATTTCTATACACCAATAGTGAACTTTCAGAAAGAGAGATTATAAAAACAATCCCATTTACCATCGCACCAAAAAAATTAAGCTACCTAGGAATAAACTTAACTAAAGAGGTAAAAGACCTCTACTCAGAAAACTACAGGACGTTGAAAAAAGAGATAGAGGAAGACATAAAGAGATGGAAGAACATACCATGTTCTTGGATTGGTAGAATCAACATCATTAAAATGTCCATACTACCCAAAGCAATCTATAAATTCAACGCACTTCCCATTAAAATACCAATGGCCTACTTCAAAGATCTAGAACGAACTCTCCAAAAATTCATCTGGAATAAAAAAAGACCCCGAATAGCTGCAGCGATCCTGAGAAAGAACAAAGTAGGTGGGATCTCAATGCCAGATATCAAGCTGTATTACAAAGCCACTGTTCTCAAAACTGCCTGGTACTGGCACAAGAACAGATATATAGATCAGTGGAATAGAATAGAGAGTCCAGAAATTAGCCCGAACCAATATGCTCAATTAATATTTGACAAAGGAGGCAAGAACATACAATGGAGCCAAGGTAGTCTCTTCAATAAATGGTGTTGGGAAAATTGGACAGATATATGCAAGAAAATGAAACTAGACCACCAACTTACACCATACACAAGAATAAACTCAAAATGGATAAAGGACTTAAATGTACGACAGGAAACCATAAAAATTCTAGAAGAATCCAAAGGCAACAAAATCTCAGACATATGCCAAAGCAATTTCTTCACTGATACAGCTCCTAGGGCAGTTGAAACTAAAGAGAAAATGAACAAATGGGACTACATCAAAATAAAAAGTTTCTGCACAGCAAAAGAAACCATCAACAAAACAACAAGAAAGCCCACTACATGGGAGAACATATTTGCCAACATTATATCTGATAAGGGCCTAATCTCCAAAATTTATAGGGAACTCATACAACTTAACAAAAGGAAGATAAACAATCCAATCAAAAAATGGGCAAAGGATCTAAATAGACACCTTTCAAAAGAGGACATTCAGAAAGCCAAGAGACATATGAAAACATGCTCAAAGTCACTAATCATCCGAGAGATGCAAATCAAAACAACAATGAGGTACCATCTCACACCTGTCAGACTGGCTATCATCAACAAATCAACAAACGACAAGTGCTGGAGAGGATGTGGAGAAAAAGGAACACTTGTGCACTGCTGGTGGGAATGCAGACTGGTGCAGCCACTATGGAAGACAGTATGGAGTTTCCTCAAAAAACAAAACATGGAACTCCCATTTGACCCTGTGATCCCACTTCTAGGAATATATCCCAAGAAACCAGAAACACCAATCAGAAAGGATCTATGCACCCCTATGTTCATAGCAGCACAATTCACCATAGCTAAGATTTGGAAACAGCCTAAGTGCCCATCAGTAGATGAATGGATTAGAAAACTGTGGTACATCTACACGATGGAATACTATGCTGCTGTAAAAAAGAAGGAACTCTTACCATTTGCAACAGCATGGATGGAACTGGAGAGCATTATGCTAAGTGAAATAAGCCAGTCAATGAAGGAAAAATACCACATGATCTCACTCATTTATGGATAATAAAGACCATTATAAACTTATGAACAAAAATAGACACAGAGGCAGACCAGCCTTGAACAGACTGTCAAACTACAGCGGGAAGGCTGGGGAGGGTTGGGGGGCAGGAGGGGAGGGTAAGAGATCAACTGAAGGACTTGTATGCATGCATATAAGCATAACCAACAGACATAAGACACTGGGGGGTAGGGGAGGCCAGGGGATTGTCAAGGGCGGGGAAAAAAGGAGACATATGTAATACTCTTTGTAATACTTTAAGCAATAAAACAATTAAAAAAAGAGAAAGGGAGTGGACTGACAATTCTCGGGGGGAAAGGGGTGTGGGGTGTGGGAAGAGACTGGAAAAATATCGTACACCTATGGATGAGGACAGTGGGGTGGGGGGTAAGGGCAGAGGGTGGGTTGGGAACCGGGTGGAGGGGAGCTATGGGGGGAAAAAGGGGGAACAACTGTAATAATCTGAACAATAAAGATTTAACTAAAATTTTAAAAAATGGGGTGGCAAAGAAACAACCCCCAAATGAAAGAAAAGAAAGAATAGCCAGAAAAGAAACTAATTGAAATTGAGGCAAGCAATTTTTCAGATAAAGAATTCAGAGTAATGGTAATAAGGATGCTCAAACAACTCACTGAAAACTGCAAGCAACTTAATGAGAATTATAAGGAGCTGAATGAGGTTGAAATGATAAATAAGAATCAAATGATGAATGACATAGCTGAAATAAAGAACACCATGGAAGGATTCAACAGTAGACTAGAAGAAGTTGTGTACTGATTCAGCAAATTAGAAAGCAAGGTAGAAAAAAACACCCATCTAGAGCAGCAAATGAAAAAAAAAAAAATGAAAAGCATGAGCAGAGTTCAAGAGAGCTTTGGGATAACATGAAACATAACAACATTTGTATCATAAGGGTACCAGAAGGAGAAGAATCCAAGCATGGAATAGAGAACCTGTTTAAAGAAATAATAGTAAAAAATTTCCATAACCTGGTGAAGGAAAAGGTCACCCAAGTTCAGAAAACACAGAGTCCCAATCAAGATGAACCACAAAAGACCCACAGCTAGACACATCATAATTAGAATGGGAAACATTAAAGTCAAAGAAAGAATCTTAAGGGCTGCAAGAGAGACATAGAAAGTTCCCTACAGCAGAGCTCCCATTAGATTGTCACCTGATTTCTCAATAGAAACTCTTCAGGCCAGAAAGGAGTTGCATGAAATATACAAAGTAATGAAAGACAAGGGATTGAATCCAACAGTAGACTATTCAGCAAGGCTAGCATTTAAATTTGAAGGTGAAATCAGGAGCTTCACAGAAAAAAAAGGCTAAAAGTATTTATTACTACCAAATCAGCACTGCAAGGAATGCAAAAGGGACTATTGTAAGAAGAAGAAATAGAAAGAGAAGAACACAGGCATAAAGAAAGGCATAAAAATAAAAATGGCTATAAATAATAACCTTAAACGTAAATGGCTTAAATGCTCCAATCAAAAGACATAGGGCAGCTAAATGAATAAGAAAACATGACCCATATATATGCTGTCTACAAGAGACCCAACTCAGAACAAAGGACTCACACAAACTGAAAGTGAAGGGCTGGAAAAAAATTTTCAAGGCAAATGGAAATGAAAAAAACAAACAAACAAAAAACACGCTGGGGCCACAATATTCACATCTGACAAAATAAACTTCAAAGTGAAGGTCATAACAAGAGAAAATAAAGGTCATTTCATAATACTAAGGGAATCGATACAACAAGAGAATAAAACTCTGGTAAACATACATACACCCAACACATGAGCATCCAAATATATAAAAGGGAGAAATCGACAGCAATACAATGATAGTAGGGGACTTTAACACCACACTGACATCACTAGATAGATATACTAGCCAAAAAAAATCAACAAGGAAACAGCAATCCTAAATGACACACTAGATCAGATGGAATTAATTGACATTTACAGAACATTTCACCCCAAAGCAACAGAATATACAATCTTCTCAAGTGTACATTGGACATTTTCAAAGATAGACCACATGTTAGGACACAAACTAAGTCTCTACAAGTTCAAAAAGATTGAAATCATATCAAGCATCTTCTCAGATCACAATGGCATGACATTAGAAATCAACTACAATAAAACACTCAAACATTCAAACACATGGAAACTAAATACCATGTTATTAGACAATGAATGGGTTACCAATGAGATCAAGACCAAAATAAAAAACTTCCTAGAAACTAATGAAAATGAACACACAACAACCCAAATCTATAGAACACAGTGAAAGTAGACCTGAGAGGAAAGTTCATAGCACTACAGGCCTACCTCACAAAACATGAAAAACTTCTAATAAACTACCTAACCCTACCACCTAAACAATTAGAAAGAAAACAATAAAAGCAAAGAATAAGTAGAAGAAAAGAAATAATAAAGATCAGAGCAGAAATAAATGACCTAAGACTAAAAAAAAATACAAAAGATCAATAAAATCAAGAGCTGATTCTCTGAAAAGATAAACAAGATTAATGAACCTTTAGCCAGACTCACCATAAAACAAAGAGAGAGTACCCAAATAAATAAAAATCATAAATGAAAGAGGTGAAGTAACAACTGGCCCCACAGAAATACAAAAGATTGTAAAAAAAATCTATAATAATAAAAGTGTAATATGCTAATTAGACCGGACTGCTGATGACCTTCCAGACGTCATTCTGGACATCCTTCCGGATGAAGGATGAAGCTGCGGCGGCGAGGGCTGAGGCAGAGGCAGTTAGGGGCGATCAGGCAGGCAGGCAAGCAGTTAGGGGCGATCACACAGGCAGGCGAGTGGTTAGGGGCAATCAAGCAGGCAGGCAGAGTGGTTAGGGGCGATCAGGCAGGCAGGCAGGCAAGCGGTTAGGAGCCAGCATTCCCAGATTGCAAGAGGGATGTCTGACTGCAGGGCGGGCTGAGGGACCCTCCTCCATCCCCCGCATACACGAATTTTGTGCACTGGGCCTCTAGTATACTATAAACAACTACATTCCAACAAGCTGGACAACCTGGACGAAATGGACATATTCCTAGAAAAGTACGACCTTCCAAAACTCAATCAGGAAGAATCAGAAAACCTAAGAAGATAACAACTGATACAATTGAAGTAGTAATAAAAAAAACTTCAGTCAAACAAAAGCCCAGGTCTGAACAACTTCTCAGGGTAGTTTTACCAAACATTCAAAGAAGAAATAACACTATTCTCCTCAAACTATCCCCAAAAAATTTAAGAGGAAAGAACACTTCCAAGCTCTTTTTAAGAGGCTTGCATTAACCTAATTCCAAAACCAGATAAAGATATTATAAAGAAAGAGAATTACAGGTCAATATCCCTGATGAACATAGATGGTAAAATCCTCAACAAAATATTAGCAAATTTAATCCAGCAATATATTAAAAAGATCATACACCATGACCAAGTGGGATTTATTCTGGGGATCCAAGTTTGGTACAATATTTGCAAGTCAATAAATATGATACAGCACATAAACAAATTAGAAGACAAAAATCACATGATCATATCAATTGACACAGAAAAAGCATTTGACAAAACCCAACTCCCTTTTCTGATAAAAACTCTCAGCAAAGTGGGAATAGAGGGATCATACCTCAATATAATAAAGGCCATATATGACAAACCTACAGCCAACATCATACTCAATGATCAAAAACTAAAAGCATTTCCTCTAAGAACAAAAACAAGACAGCATTATTGTTGATTTTTTGTCTTTCAACACTCTTATTCAACATAGTACTGGAAGTCCTAGTCACAGCGAACAGACAAGAAGAGATAAATGGCATCCAAATTGGAAAGGAGGTGGTAAAACTGTCATTATTCACAGATGACATGATATAGTACATTGAAAATCCTAAAGACTCCACCAAAACACTACTAGATTTAATAAGTGAATTTGGCAACATAGCCAGATACAAAATTAACATCCATAAATAGATGGCATTTTTATACACCAATAATGAATTCTCAGAAAGAGAAACTAAACAGATAATCCCATTTACCATTGCAACAAAAAACTTAAGATACTAAGGAATAAACTTAACCAAGGAGAGAAAAGACCCATGCTCAGAAAACTACAGGACCTTGAAAAATGAGATAGAGGAAGAAATAAACAAGTGGAAGTATATACCATGTTCATGGACTGGTAGAATTAACATCATTAAAATATTCATACTACCCAAAGCAATCTATAGATTCAATGCAATCCTTATTAAAATACCAACGGCATATTTCACAGCCCTAGAACAAGCACTCCAAAATTTATATGGAACTAAAAAAGACCCCGAATAGCTGCAGCAATCTTGAGAATGAAGAACAAAGTTGGAGGCATCACAATATCAGATAACAAGTTATACTACAAAGTCACTATACTCGAAAGAGCCTGATACTGGCACAAGAATAGGCATAGAGATCAGTGGAACAGAACAGAGACCCCAGAAATTGACCCAAGCCATTATGCTCAATTAATGTTTGACAAAGGAGGCTAGAACATACATTGGAGTAAAGACAGTCTCTTCAATAAATGGTATTGGGAAAATTGAATAGATACATGCAAAATATAAAAAGAAAGAAAGAAACTAGACCACCAACTTACACAATACACAGGAATAAACTCAAAATGGATATAAGACTTAAATGTAAGTCATGAAGCCATAAAAATCTTAGAAGAAATCAGCAAAATGTCAGACATCTCTCATGGCAATATATTTGTGGATGCATCTCCTAGGGTAAAGGAAACTAAGAATAAAATAAACAAATGGGACAAATAAAAACTTAGGCACAGCAAAAGAAACCATCAACAAAACGAAAAGAGAGCTCAACACATGGGAGAATATATTTGCCAATAATACATCTGATAAGGGGTTAATTTCAAAAATATATAAGGAACTCATACAACTTAACAAAAGAAAGACAAAAAATCCAATTAAAAAATTGGCAAAGAACCTAGACACTTTTCCAAAGAGGACATATAGATGGCTAAGAAACATATGAAAAAATGATCAAAGTTACTAATTATTTGAGAGCTGCAAATTAAAAGACAATGAGGTATCACCTCACACCTGTCAGAATGGCTATCATCAACAAACCAACAAGTGACAAGTGTTGGCAAGGATGTGAGGAAAAGGGAACCCTAGTACACTGCTGGTGGGAATGCAGACTGGTGCAGCCACTGTAGAAAACAGTATGGAGTTTCCTCAAAAAATTATAAATGGAACTCATTTGACCCAGTGATCCCACTTCTAGGAACATATCCTGAGAAACCCAAAACACCAATCAGAAAGAATACATCCATCCCTATGTTCATAGTAGCAAAATTTACAATAGCTAAGATGTGGAAACTGTCCAATTGCCCATTAGCAAATGAATGGATAAAAAAGTAGTGGTACATTTACACACTGGAATACTATGGCAGTAATAAAGGATCTCTTACTCTTTGAGACAGCATGGATAGACCTGGAGAGTAATATGCTAAGTGAAATAAGACAGAGAAAGACAAGTATCACATGATCTCACTCATATGTGGAATCTAATGAACAAAATAAACTGATGAACAAAGTTGATCCAGAGACATAGAAGCATGGAATAGACTGACAATTTTCAGAAGGAAGGCATGGGTGTGTGGGGTGGGTGGGGAGAGATTAACTGGGAAATTTATATGCATATATGCATAGCCCATGGACACAGACAATAGTGTGGTGAAGGCCTTGGTGGGGTGGGTGTGGGGTGAAGGGGATCAATGGAAAAACAAAACAAAACAAAGGGGACATCTGTAATACTTTTGATAAGGATGATTTTTTTAAAAAATATATTTTATTGATTTTTTACAGAGAGGAAGGGAGAGAGATAGAGAGTTAGAAACATCGATGAGAGAGAAACATCGATCAGCCGCCTCCTGCACATCTCCCACTGGGGATGTGCCCGCAACCCAGGTACATGCCCTTGACCGGAATCGAACCTGGGACCTTTCAGTCTGCAGGCCGACGCTCTATCCACTGAGCCAAACCGGTTCGGCATGGATGCTTTTTTTTTTAAAGAAAGAGAACAGCAAGGAAAGCCCAGAGGAGGTAGAAGGAAAGAAATAATAAAGATCAGAGCAGAAATAATTGATATAGAGACTAAAAAATATATATATAAAAGATCAATGGATCTAAGTTCTGGTTCTTTGAAACATGATTGAAGAACCCTTAGCCAGACTTATCAAGAAACAAAGAGAGAGCACCCAAATAAATAAAATCAGAAATTAAAGAGGTGGTATAACAATGAACACTACAGAAATACAAAGGATTGTGAGAAAATACTATGAACAACTATATGTCAACAAACCTGACAACCTGGGTGAAATGGACAAATTCCAGAAATGTACAATCTTCCAAAAGTGAATCAGGAAGAATCAGAAAACCTGAATAAGCTAATAACAACTGATGAAACTGAAGCAGTAATTGAAATATTCCCAGCAAACCAAAGTCTTGGACCAGGTGGGTTTATAGGAGAATTTTACCAAACTTTCAAAGAAGAAGTAATACCTATCCTCCTCAAACTATTGCAAAAAATCCAAGAGGGAGGATCACTTCCAAGCTCTTTTTTTGAGTGCAGCATTATCTTTAGTTCAAAACCAGATAAAGACACTACAAAGAAGGAAATTACAGGCCAATATCCCTTATAAAGACAGATGCTAAAATCCTCAACAAAATATTAGTAAATCAGATTTAGCAATATATTAAAAAGATCATACATCAGATCAGGTGGGATTTATTCCAGGGATGCAAGGCTGGTACAATATTTGAAAATCAATAAATATATACATCACATAAACAAAATGAAAGACAAAAACCACATGATCATATCAATAGTTGCAGAAAAAGCATTTGACAAAATCCAGCACCCTTTTTTGATAAAAACTGTCAGCAACATGGGAATAGACTGATCATACCTCAACATAATAAAGGTCATGTATGACAAACCTACAGCCAACATAATATTCAATGGGCAAAAACTAAAAGTGTTGCCCTTAAGAAGAGGAACAACACAAAGAAGTCCACTTTCACCACTCTGATTCAACATAGTACTAGAAGTCCTAGCCACAATGATCAGACAAAAAGAAAACATAAAAGGCATCCAAATTGGAAAGGAGGAAGTAAAACTGTCATTATTCACAGATGACATAATATTGTACATTGAAAACCCTAAAGACTCCATCAAGAAACTATTAGACTTAATAAATGAATAATTTGGCAAAGCATGATACAAAATCAACATCCAGAAATCAATGGCATTTTAATACACCAATAATGAATTTTCAGAAAGAGAAACTAAACAAACAATCCCATTTACCATTGCTACAAAAAAAAAAATAAGATGCTTAGGAATAAACTTAGCCAAAGAGGTAAAACACCTGTACTTGGAAAACTATAGGACATTGAAAAAAGAAACAGAGGAAGATACAAAAAATGGAAGAGTATAGATATACACATATCTCTACATATACACATAAACCACAATCATGTGTATGTTTCTCTTTCAATGGCTGTCTCTGTAAAACAGTTCATGTTGATATCTTCAATTCCAGTCTAGCACATCAGGATTATTTGTAGCCTTCCCCCTTGCTATTTTGGTAAATGTCTTCTCCAACAGCAAGAAACCCAACTCCCATTATTCTTAGTATAGTTTTTTCTTACCTCCTCCCCCATTCACCTGTTGTACCTGACTAATCTTCCTAGCACACCAGTTGCCTCCTTGGCTTCCCAGACCCTCTACTGTGGCCTCCACAGCTCCTTTTGTCTCTGAGGAAAGGGAAGAAAAGGGAGGGGAAGGGGAAATACAGTTTTCCTGGTTTTTTAAAAATTCAATGATCCCAAATAGCATAGGATGTGGCAAAGAATAGGTGCTCAATATCATTAATTATTGTGCCTCTCTACTTTGTATTTCATTTGCTTGTTCTCTACAGGTAACCCGAATCTTCAATGTTTAATCTAGGTCCTGTTGGTTTGGAATATCGTCCTAGCAGTGTATTTATTTGGACAGAATCTTCTTACAACAAAACAGGTTAAGGTCCCATGGAACTGATCATACACATAAGGCATCTATACTGGATTTGTTGATCCTGGCTTGTAGATGAAAATGTACAACACACAGTCCAGTCTGCTCTTCTACGTGGAAGGCCCACCATGACCAGTGACCGTGTCTTCTGCACACCTAGAGATAAGGTGGCCATAGGAAAAACAGGGACTAACGGTGGCCAGTGCACCCCTGTGGGCAGGATTAACCCTAATTTGGTCATTTTGGGCAAAAGCTATACCCATAAGCATCATCCTAAATCTGGAAATTAAGGTTTCCTAAACAATTCTCAGAAGGCAGTTCCTGGCCGCACTTAAACCCTGAGGAAGCAAAGAGAAGCCTGAAACAAAATCCAGATACCCTTCATGGAACATTCACTTTGTTATGGAGGGCAGTGCTGACAAAGACAAATGGCTTCTCAGGTTTTCCATATATTGTCCCAAATGCAGTAGCGCCAGCAGCAGCATCAGAAAGTAATGGTGTCCTCAGAAAAGTAAACTTGGTGCCACGTAGATTAATGTGCTACAAAGTAAGAATATCCAGGAACCCTGGGAATGTCTGTGCTCCACAAGTGGGAAGGATTGGCAAGCCCACTTCCCATGTTGTCCTGAGGTGCTCTGCTACGGGCCACCCAAAAGAGGGTGGGCAGGTGGGTCTGGGCACCACAGTCTACGTCCAAGCTCCTTTTGAATCCTCATTTGTGTGGTGCCCTCTGGACTGGGTTTGGGTATTTCTGAATCAGCATTCCTGAAGAGGGTCTGTAATTAGATATGTTAGAAATCAACAGAAGGGACTAGAGGGAGGAGTAGGAATGAGAGGGGAAAGAGGGAATAGAGAGAGAACTATCACTGATGAAATATCTGCAATGCCTCAGATACCTTATGTAACAATAATAATAGCAATAATAGTATCTTACATTATTGAGCATTTACTATGTTCTAGCTACTTTACATATGTTATCTCATTAATGCCTTTCAGAATCCTTATGAAGTGGGTATTATTATCATTGTCTCTGCTTATGGGAACCAAGACATTTAGTAACTTGCTCAAGCAGATAGCTTGAAAGGGGTGGGAGTAGGATGTAAGTGTGCTTCATTTAATACTCACAGCAACCTTGTGACACAGGTTTTTATCATTTCCATTTTACAGGTAAGGAAACTAAGGCCCTTGAGCCACCAACATGAACATCACCCAGGAGCTTGCTAGAAATGCAGTCTTGGTCCCCACTTCAGACCTACATTGTCAAGGGTCTGTACAGAACCACTCAGCTAGACCAGAGGAATCCAAGCATAAGGTCCCCCCAGAGACTATGTTAAAACCTGGATTCCTGGGTCTATCCCCTAGAGATTCGGAGTCCATGGTATTCCCCAGTAGTATTTTAGCCCTCTGTAGAATTGCTTTTACCAAGTACTCTTAGATTACATCATCTATCATCATTAACTGATGTTAAAAAGCAATTTTTTCATGCTAGTTAAGGAGCAGGTAGCAGAGTTTTATTTAGCTCAGTGTTGACCAACTTTTTCTGGAAAGGCCGGATAGGAAATATTTTACTAGTAGGCGCTGTGGGCCATTTGATCTGTCATATGTCACAAAAGCAAGGATACCTTTGCCCCACTGTTGAACAACAAGATTTTCTACTTTACAAAATTGCCATCTTAGAGTTCTCACAAATTTTCCTGTCTCCTGTGAATCATATAATGTCCCTAACCAGACACCAGGGCATGATTTTTGAGTCCTTATTTTCTCCTTGGTACAATCTTATTTTACTTACCCTCATTTTTACGTAGTTCCTACTTTCCCCAGTTATGGGACCATGCTCCAACCAAGTGAGCCACATGGTCAGGGCAGAGTATGGTTCTTTTTAAAATATATATATTTTTAATGACTTCAGAGAGGAAGGGAGAGGGAGAGAGAGATAGAAACATCAAGGAGAAAGAATCATTGATTGGCTGCCTCCTGCACGCCCCCTACTGGGGATTGAATCCGTAACCCAGGCATGTGTCCTTGACTGGAAGGAACCCTGGACCCTTCAGTCCGCAGGCCAATGCTCTATCCACTGAGCAAAACCAGCTAGGGCAAGAATGTGGTTCTTAAAGTGGGGTCCTGAACCAGCACCAGCAGCATTGCCTGGAAACTCTACAGAAATGCAAATTCTCATACTTCAACCCAGACCTACAGAATCAGGTCTTCTGGGTTGGGCTCGGCAGTCTGTATTTTAAGAAGCCCTTTAGTTGTTTCAGATGCAAGATAAAGTTTGAGAACCACTGGTTTAAACGATCACTTCTATGCTGTTGACTCACAAATCTTATTAGCCTAGATTTCACACTCAAACTTCTCTCTAGTTTTTCAAACTGGAATGTTCTGTGGAATGCTAATATATGCTCTTTCTTTCTTCCTTTCTTTCTTTTTTCTTTGAATGTTAATATATGAGAGCAAAGAAAAGAAAACAAGCTCTACGGCAGTGGTTCTCAACCTTGGCTGCACATTATAATTACAGTGGGGCCTTGACTTACGAGTTTAATTCGTTC
>NW_005356437.1:1638209-1641612 GCF_000412655.1 Myotis brandtii
GATGAGGCCCAGAAATCAGGATTTTAAAAAGATTCCCAGGTGATTCTACTGTGCAGCCAAGGTTGAGAACCACTGCTCTATGGTCAAAAGGAGTTTACATGGCATTGCAGCATTTCTTAAAATAATTTACTGTTGGGACCTATTTCCAGGAGGTTGTGGAAAACCCAACAAAAAATGAATGGCTTCATTGGAAACAGAGAAATCAAAACAGAATTCATTATCGTTCCTGCTAATCATCGCTACCTCTGACAGCCTATTTCGTTCAAATAGCACAAATGTCCTCCTAGTTACATAGGCTTAAAATACTGGAGTTATGGCTTCCTCTTCTCTCATATCCAATCAGCCTCTGAGTTTTAGGGACTCAGTGTTGAAAGGTTAGAGACCCAAGATGACTTTCGGGGAACAAGCAAGCTGTTGTTGTGGCTTATCAGAGTCAAGACTCAGGAGGCAGCCCTTCAACGGAACCTGGAGACCAGTCCGTCCACCTGCAAGGCAACTCTGGCTGATCTCAGCAACTAGCACGAGGCAGGAGTCTGGGGCAGCAGGTGGAATGCTCCAGAGCTACCCACAGGCCCACAGGTGACATGCAGTCAAGGAATCAGGGATAGAACCCAAGAGGGCCCTGAAGAGCTGAGTGGGTCTGTCCTGGAAGATGAGGAAGAGGTCAAGGAACCAAATCAGGTATTGAACAAGTTAAACAACGTGTTTTGAAGAGCAGGAGCTGTGGTGGAGGCCTCGTTGTTGAAATGAGCAGTCAGAGACGACAGGACTCAGCCTCAGCACTGACAGTGGCTTGGCTGCTCCCACAGCTGGAGATCAGGGGGACTGAAGGGCTAAAGAGCCAGGGAGTCATTACTGGATCACAGTCATGAGTTTTTGCTAGAACATAAGTGACTTTCACATGAATCCACCACCCAAACCCACATTTAGTATCTTTGTTTACTCTCTTTGTATCTCTTCCTTTATCCTGGGGTAAACAGAGGAAAAGGAAGGAAAGGGGTGGGAAGGGGGAGTTGGGTGGAATGAGAATGAAAGAGACTGGGGAACTTTTAAAAAATATGTCTGGGTCAAACCCCCAGAGATTCTGATGGCACCGGTCTAGTCTCCAGATTAATGAATCAAATATTTATGTGCGTCGGAATCACCTGGGGATCTTGTTAAAATGCAGATTCTGATTCCGAAGGTTTGGGGTGAGACCTGAAAATCTGCAATTTAACAAGATCCCAGGTGATGCTAATGCCACTGGTCTGTGGGTCTCATTTTCTACAGCAACAATCTACAGTAGGGGTTCTCAGAGGGTCGTCCCCAGACCATCAGAATCAGCATCACTGGACACTGGAGAGAAATGCACATTCTAGGGCCCCAACTCAGACTCTGAATCAGGAACTCAGGGGGTGGATGTTCATACAGCAAGAGACAACGAAAACCCTGAGACTAAAATCTACCTCTGGAAGTGGAGAACAGGGAAAGACTGAAGAAAGAGGCTGGTCAGTCCAGTCTGGTAACTAATAGAGTTTATTAAGGGAAACTTACATACAAGGTGTGTCTTGGGCGACTGCGCTACAAAATGGATCCCCTCGCTACTTGGCAGGGGAATTATATAAGGTAAAGGGGTGGATAGTCATGGGAACAAGTATGTGAATGCTACCAGGTACAGAAATCACTTTACATGTTTGATCAGGTCAGGACAACAACCTGTTCCAGGAACCAGCACGTAGCAGAAGGCAGGGAGGGATGCTTATTTATGTCAGAATGAACATGAGTTACCATCAGGCAGTCTCTAAGGGGGATTTCAGAAAGCATCCTCCATTCTGGGTCGGGTCCAGCTTGTGGGACAGACATGTCATAGAGCATCTCACCTTCACAGTGGAGCCCAGCAATCTATGTTTTAACCCACCATCTAGGTGATTCTTATGCATGCTCTAGAGCAGGGGTGGGCAACCTTTTTGTGAGTGTGTGCCAAAACCAGCAAAATCTCTGACTCAAAATCCTTCTGCGTGCCAACCCTAATTTTTTGAGAACATGTTACGCCTACCTGATATCTCTTAAGGTGTATGTATGTGAAGAACCTTGAAGAAATAATAAAATTCATTCGAGCGACAAAAACACAGTATATGATGATGAAAAATACATTTATTTTTTAATGTATACATGTACACTGATAGTCCGACAGAAAACTTTATGACTCCGTTTGATATTATCAGTGGGACTTCTGCTGCTGCATCACTGATGACAGAGATTTTACATCAGGTTTATATTTCGTGACCTTAAGAGATATGCAGGAGCTACTACTTTCATCTGTCAGGCTACTCCTATTATGAGACTTAACAAAATTCATCACTGAGAACCAAGATTCACAAGCATATGTGGATGAAACCAAAACACTGGTCGGATCTAGGAAGGCAGGGAGAGTTAAGGCAGAGGCATAGAAATTGCTCTTCCCCTCTCTCGTCAATCCATGTCTATGGTCTTTAAGAAAACTTGTTATGTAAAATTATTTATTTATCTAAGATGCACCTACACTGAATTTATCTGAAAAATAAAAAAGTCGATATTAAGAAAAAAATTGTAAATGGAAGATTATAAGAGAGGGTTTCGAGTGCCAGCAAAAGTTACTGGCGTGCCATGTTTGGCACGCGTGCCAGGGGTTCCCCACCCCTGCTCTAGTGCAACCTTTTCCATCTCATGGCACACATAAACTAATTACTGAAATTCTGAGGCATGCCAGGAGATATTTTTGCTGATCTGACAAAAAATAGGTATAATATGATTCGTCCACATCAGATGGCTATTGTGTGGCTGTTGTCATTTTTTTATTTGACAATCTAAGGGAAAAGAGATCAATGCCCCTGACTAAATAGTGCAAGCACTTGCGGCACACCAGTTGAAAATCGCTGCTCTAGAGAATTCAAGAAATCCAGAAAGAAGGGAGCTGACATTCACTATAAGGACAAGTAATGAATTATTGTGGGAGTAAGAAAGAAACAAAGAAAGATCACATTTGGCTCTATTTATGTTCCAGCTATAAACAGGTATAATTATTACAGCAACATTAAGACATAACCTTGAAATCAGCACATATTTGCTTAAAATTTTTTTATCTCGCTATCATCACAATGTAGAATCTCTTAGAACACTTTCGGAACCTGCACACTCACTGCAAAGGTGAGAGGAAAGACATGACAACTGGCCCTGGTAGTGATGTGGTGGGAGTGCCTAGGGCTGAGGATTAAGGATGGGGAAAGGGACCTCGCTGCTCTGAGGCTGCAACATTGCTAGAGGTCTCGGTGAGGGGAGGTGTTGAAAGTGGTAGTGTCATTGCTCCAGTGTCACCACACTAACCCATGAGTGCCCCGTGCCTGGATTACGGCAAATAACTGGTCCCAACTGGCCTCCCAGGCTC
>NW_005356437.1:1641812-1646800 GCF_000412655.1 Myotis brandtii
GTGTTTTGCAAGCTCCAGCTTCTGGTTATACCAGGTGCCCTTGCCTTTTTCTCCAAGGCCCTTCCTCTACTTCCTTCAGCACCCTCTCCCCGTGTGTGCCCTTCTTGCTCCTGTCTGGTGCTTGCCAGATTAGAATGGATGTTCCAGTCATCTGCTAGCTCTGCCTCCATCTGTCAGTCTGCTGGGGTGCAGATTCCTGTACCCTCCCTTGCTGCCAGCTGAGTTCAACTCAAATTGTCTATCTGGGCAAGAGATGCTAAGGGGGAATAAAACCCAGTCTGCCCTTAGGGAGCAAGTTACAATTCCGGGAACTAGCCACTGCCATACACTAAGTGCCATGCAAGAGATTCCAGCCCACACTCTATTCTCCTGGTCTGGCTGGCACTTTCTAGCCCTTAAAATTACACAGAAGTCCATAATTCTTCAAAAGGTGTGTGCTGTTTTCCTATGAAGTTGGCAAGTAGAGTCAGTCTCTGCCACGTCCTTGTAGCTTACAGAGAGCCAGGGGCACACCGACTGGGCACAAAGCATGCCCGTGGAGCTCGCACTTGCTCAATGACAAATGTTCCTGTGCTTCCAGGAGAAAAAATGTTGGTATTTGAAGGCTGCTCAGAACTGCCAGAGTCTGTATAATATTTAGAGTTAGGAATCTTTAGAACGTTGGCTCACAATAAAAAATTGCCTCATACCTAAGTTTAAGAAAAGCTGTTTTAAAGCTCCACTTACAACACTTGACCCGTTCAAGCACTATCACTTATACACAAAAAGCTTCCACATTCTGGCAAATGTTACTATCACATGAGTAGAAATGGCCAGGAGAGGCCATGTTCAGACTTCAGACATCATCAACATGCTGCTCTTATGTGCCCTTGAGGATCCGGTACAGTAGGCTCTCGGTCCCCAGGAGGTGCCATGCAATAGCTTTTTTGAACATTTCCTTCAGAAGTGAAAACGTCTCTTATAGAAAAGACGAGGAATGTCTGTGTGGATGACACTAACCTGATATTTGGTAGGCCCATCTGAGGTAAATGCTTTTATTAACCTACTAGTGGCCCAGTGCATGGATTCGTGCACATTGAAAGGAAATTAATTAGAAGATGTTTATTTTTAAATTTCCAGTGTGCGTCATACGTACCGGTTGGTCAGTCGGTCGGTCCGATGGACAAATAGTCAGCCACTTAGCCTTTTATATATATAGATGAGCTGTGTCTGTGGTTAGTCAAGAAGACACAATCACATACAATAGCCAAAAAATGCATTGAAAAGTTGATTGATTTGGACACCATGACATGAGCTAATTTTTCTAGTGTATTTTGTCATACACATCTAGCACTTAGCAGTTGTTTGGTAAATATTTGCCAATTGAATGAATGAAAGAAAAACCTTTCCCAAAGGTTGTTCCTCACCCAACACAAATGGTGTGGCCTGCCGAAAGGAGAGGAGGCTCAAAGAGTTCCCTGTAGGGACGCCAGTTCAGGGCTCTGTCTGGGTACAGGGAGAGTCTCCGTGATACGGCCCCCGGGGAGGAAGGTCCACGTCGGAAAGCCACACCCTGCTGTCCCTCTCCAGTGGATCTTCTCTCTACCATGCGGGATCTTCCAGGACTCCCCTCCTGTAAGTACAGGAGAAGGACACTCTCAGCTGGGGTTGAGAACAATTTTAGATTTTAGAACAATTTTTCCAATATTTTTTACCATGACCCACAGCAGGTAAACATTTTATTTTGTGAACCAGGAAGACACCAACCAACATATTATTGGACAAAGTTTCACAATACAGCAGTTACCCTTAATGTGTGGGATGAGCTGATTTATCAATTCTATTCTTGCCCACTCCTTTCCATTAAAGAAAAATGTGACCCACTCCACTGATTTCACAATCCACTAATGGGTGAGACCAGCATTTTGAAAACAATGGTACAGTGATCCGCTAGAGGGATGGGCGCAGGCACTCCATCTCAGGGACCCTGCAGTGAAGGATCCTGCACCACACCCACACCTGCAGACACTCTTACATCACAGGAAAGTCTGATGTAAATCCTTTTCTAGAATCGGAACAAGAAACAAGAAAGCTCCTAGGAGAGGACTTTACTTCTATACCTAAACTATTATACTATAAATAAAATATCAGTAAGGCTCTTTTTAAAATATATATTTTTATTGATTTCAGAGAGATAAGGAAAGGGAGAGAGAGAAACATCAATGATGAGAATCATTGATCAGCTGTCTCCTGCACACCCCCAACTGGGGATGGAGCCTGCAACCCCGGCATGTGCCCTGACAGGGAATCAAACCCTGACCTCCTGGTTCATAGGTTGGCATGCCAGCTGGGCATCAGTAAAGTTCTTAACTGTGACCTTCCACAGGGAAGAAGCCACTTTTGACTGCCCAGACAGGAACTCTGTGAGTAGAAAGATTTTTCAAATAATCCTCGAAAATCTGCGGAACAGAGTTTAGGGACTGCTGCTGTCTGCTTCTTCCACTAGCTAAGGGGACTTGGAGGCAACACTGTACTTGGCTAATCAAGTGACAAAGCAGAACTTTGTGGGCACGTTGAGTGACCCTTGTTGATAGATTCACTTGGTTGTAGTTTACAACCAAGCAAGTTGTGCCTTCCCACCTCCAGGGGGCACCATTCACACAGACTGCATGTGAGTGAGGCCCTCTGGAGACAGGTTTATATTTTAATAAACTGTAAAAAATAAAACAAGGTTACAGAGTTGTTGGTCAGAATGTCCAACACATTCTCCTTCACCCTGGACTACATCCGCTGACTTGTGTTTTTCACGAGTGGGAGTGGGTATAGATCTTAAAGATTGCGAATAATCTCCCTGTTCTGATTTTGTAATAATCAGGGCAGGCTACACATTCGCTATATTAAGACCAGCATGTGTGCCCAGACCTAGTTCTTTCCCTGGGTCTGGTTTTATAAATGCTGGTGATAAACCAAGTCTGATTTATATGATGCATCTTGAGTGGTAAATGCGTGACTCCAGGTGACTTTGATCAACCTCAGGAAATGACAGCACCGCTAGCGCAGTAAGATAACCACGGCTAATTTCAGGATTACCGCCAGCTGCTGTTAAATGAGTTGTAAAATTGTTTTATTTTTAAAATAAAAGATCTTAAAGATTGGAGTTCTTAAGACCCATCAGTTCCTATTTGGGAAATCTAAGACTCAGTTTTATCACTACTAAAGCAGTAATCATGACAACACTTAGCCACCAACCTGAGGCAAATAAAGTGTATTAAAGCTCTTTATAAATGTCCGGAAGCCAGGTCTTGCTGCAGCTTCTTGCCCTCAGGCTTCCTGCCTGAGTTTGCTACCTCCTGGTCTGATAAGTAGGTTGCAACAGTTGCTTATGCACAGTAGTTCGGCAGGAAGGCACTGTGCCTAAACTTTATGATTTGGTCTGAGCCAGGAGAGAGGTAGGGCTCTGAACATTGAACTCAGCCCAGAATTCCTTTCACTTGCTTCTAAAAACTTTTGCTGCCATAAATAGGCATTAAATAATTTCTTGAATCAATACTGTCATTATCCTGGGTTCCTTGTATATGCATCATAACATTTATTTACAAAGCATAAAAACAAAATACACCTTTGATCTCAAAGGCAACCATTTTTATTGCAGCATCTCTCTGTATCTTACGAACTGTAAAATGAACAACCATATTCCCAAAGACCAGGAGAATGAAGACGTGTAAAACCTCCCGAGAGCACATTTCGTGATTGGAATTTCATGAGGCTAAAATGAATGTCTCTGAGGAGGTATGTGAAAGGAAAACTAGAAAGATTGGTACACTTTTTGTATCTTGATTGAAAAAAAATTATGCTAATAAAGTTACTGGCCAACTTACAAAATGTGCACCGCTTTTTCTAATTCTTCCTAACAGAGTCGTTTCCCCTTTCAGTCCTTATGGTCCTACAGACCTGTTTTCTCCGAAGTCCCAGAACTGTGGGAGGAGGCGACTTGCTTGGCCATGCTAGCGGCAGGCGTCCGCAGGCTAGTGCTGGTCTCGGTGTAGCCAGCCGAGTCTCCTCCCGTGGTCCCCTCTGTGTTTCTGTTCCTACAGACACCTCTCTGTGCCGGCTGTCTCCCTCGAAGTAGCTTCCAGGCCGCGGCTCTATACTTCTTTGAAATGAGGTTGTAGAGGATTGGGTTAATGGATGCACTTAGATAGAAAAGTTGCAATGCAACAATGTTAAAGTACTGAGAAAAGTACATCATCTGAGAATCTTCCGTGTTTATGTAAATGATTCTGCCAACGTGGAAAGGCAACCAGCAAACTATAAATGACAGAACCACCACCACTGCAAAACAAGACACAGGCACCGGATTAGCTAAAGCATTTAAAAACGAACAAGGGTCCCCAAGAAACCATCGGAAGTAATAAGTAACAGCAAAACAAATTAGATAAAACCTTGACCTAACCAAGTCCCCAGCCTATCTATATTTGCTTTAAAGTTGCATATTTGGCTAATATATGTGCTACTAAGGCTGGACATAAAGCAGAAGGAGCAATTTCTATTAAGCTGACAGGCTCCCTTCCACACAGCCACTCAACGACATGTTCTCTGCTTTCCGCTGAAAAGAATTCTGCAACGCGTCTTTTATGTATGTATTTATTTATTGTTATGGGCATGGTTCACTTTAACCTTCAGGAAAACTTAGCATTAAGTAAAGACATTTTAGCTTAACGTGATCTACCCTGTCTTCTCAAGGATACTGTGAGAACCCCCATCTGCGGCCTCCAACAGGGACATCTAAGAGCCTCCAATTCCTGTCCTCGGGCCAGCAGCTCACGGATCCCAGCGGCTCTGAAAACTACTGCTGTTTACAGGACCTGGTAGCCCACCCTCAGGGCCGCCCCGGGGGCCCAGGAGCGGAGGCGCCAAGGGCTGGGAGACCAGCGGGTTGGTGTGTGTGGAACAGACGTGGCGCCACTTACGCAGGACGCGGACCGTCTGCCGGTGGCCCCGTTCCCGCC
>NW_005356437.1:1647292-1647517 GCF_000412655.1 Myotis brandtii
CGAGAGGCGACAGAGCAGCGGCCCGAACACCCAGGGCCGCGAGCGCCAGAGGCGGTACAGGTCGAAGGGCAGCCCGAGCAGGATGAGCAGGTCGGACACCGCCATGCTGCCCAGGTACAGGTTGGTGGTGGTCCGCATGTCCCGGTAGCGCCCAATGAGCAGCACCGTCACCACGTTGCCGCTCACCCCGACGGCGAACAGTCCCAGGCACACGGCGGTCACCGC
>NW_005356437.1:1647810-1648520 GCF_000412655.1 Myotis brandtii
CCGGCCGCGCGGGAACGCAGTTCTGCGGGGTCCCCGTTGGGGCGCTACCCAGAGGGTAGCGCGCAGTCTCCGCCTCCGGCCGTCCCTCTCCCGCATCCTTTCCCAGGCCCGTCGTTTTCCAGGATGCTTCCCTCTCCACCAACTGGAACGCGGGGCGCGGCCGAGAGCACCAGCCCCGCCTCGGCTCGGGGAGCGATTTCCGAACCCAGTGAGGCTGGTTACCGCGTGGGCTGGGCGCCGGCGCTTCTGTTGGTCGGTACCGCGGGGACCTCCGGGGGGACGCCTGCTGGTGGCAGCTTCCTGATGGCCAGGGAAGGCTGCCCAACACTGGAGTGTGCGAGGAGCTTAGACCAGAAATAGAGTTCCTCCCGGGCTCCAGTTCTGGCTCCACAACCGAGTGCTCTTGGATCAGCCCAGCCTTATTCAGCCTAGTTCTCTTCTGTAAATAATTTCAACGATCTCTTACAACTCTGAAATCCATGGGCATGACCGTGTCTACTCATCTTAAAGAACAAGGCTTAGTATTTGCGTGTATATTTGAGTACTTAAACATGTGCCGTATTGTTCCTATGTACAAAATATTTTATAAACTTAAAAAGCCGAGTATTTGCCAACACGAAAAAGAACTAAAATTCTGGGGGAAAGACTCAAACTGAGTTAATTCAGGTGGTCTTTATTTATTTATTTATCTTTATTGTTGAAAGTATTAT
>NW_005356437.1:1648606-1659403 GCF_000412655.1 Myotis brandtii
CCCCGCCCGCCAGGCCTTCACGGCACTATTGTCTGTGTCCAAGGGTTATGCATATATGCATATAAGTTCTTTGGTTAATCTCTTCCCATCCCCCACCCCCCCAATTCCCTCTGAGATTTGTCAGTCTGTTGCATGCTTTCATGTCTCTGGATCTATTTTGTTTGTCAGTTTATTTTGTTCATTAGATTCCACATATAAGTAAGATCATGGGATACTTTTTTTTCTCTGACTGGCTTATTTCACTTAGCATAATACTCTCCAGGTTCCTCCAAGCTGTCTCAAAGGGTAATTGATCCTTCTTTTTTACAGCGCATAGTATTCCATGGTGTAAATGTACCACAGCTTTTTTATCCATTCATCTACTGATGGGCATATTTGCCAATGATACATCTGATAAAGGGTTAATTTCCAAAGTATATAAAGAACTCATACAACTTGACAAAGGGAAAAAAAACACCCAATTAAAAAATGGGGAAAGGGCCCAGCCTGAGTTGCTCAGTGGTTAAACATTGACCTATGAACCAGGAGGTCACGTTGGATTCCCAGTCAGGGCAGATGCCCAGTTTGGGGGCTCGATTCCCAGTGTGGGGCGTGCAGGAGGCAGTCAATCAATGATCCTCTCTCATCATTGATGTTTCTACTTCTCCCTTTCGCTTCCTGTCTGAAATCAACATAAATATATTTTTAAAAATTGGCAAAGGATCTAAATAGACACTTCTCCATAGAAGACATACAGATGGCCAAGAGACCTACGAAAAAATGCTCAAAGTCACTAATCATCAGAGAGATGCAAATTAAAATGACCATCAGGTATCACCTCACACCTGCCAGAATGGCTACCATCAACAAATGACAAGTGCTGTCCAGGATGTGGGAGAAAGGGGCTAGTACACTGCTGGTGGAAATGCAGCCACTATGGAAAACAGTGTGGAGTTTCCTCAAAAAATTAAAAATGGAACTGCCATTTGGCCCAGTGGTCCCACTTCTAGGAATATATCCTAAGAATCCTGAAACACCAATCAGAAAGGATATATACACCCTTATGTTCACAGTAGTGCTAATTCACATGGTCTTAATGTCAATAGCTAACACTTACTGAGTATTCAGGATGTGTTTGGCCCTGTGGTTTCCATTTAATCGTGTCCTTAGGAGCTCATTTCACTCATGAGCAAAGTGGGATTCTCTTGAGATCACACAGGTAGCAAGATGCAGGGATGGGATTTAAACTCTGGCCAGCCTGATTCCAAAGCCTGCAGGCCCTATGATGTGCCACCAAACTGCCTTGCTGTGCCCCCACAGTCATTCTAGCTCTGCAGTCCTCACCCGAAGCACCACAGATTGCTCTGCAACTTTGCTGGGAGTTATTTATCTCTGCATGAACACCACTAGTGTTTTTACCTTCCTCATCACTGCTGTTCCAGTCATCCTAAAACTTAGTCTTGAAACCAACTTCCTCAGATTTTCCAGCCCTCCCTCATCACTCACCCTCACCCCTGAGGATTTTGCTGCCTGCCACTCTCTCAAGCATTCCTCCTGATAAAATTTACAGCCACACATGAGTCTGGCCATGCCTTGGTTTCTCCTTTCTATCTGATCTTGTTGTCTCCCCATCGAGGGCAGTGGCTCTTATGGACATCCCTTATACTGTATTATTGCAAGGATCTGGGAACCTCCATCATTTCCATTTCAGTCATACCACCCATCTTGCTAGCTCACTTTCTCTAATACAGTGGTTCTCAACCTTCCTAATGCCGCGACCCTTTAATATAGTTCCTCATGTTGTGGTGACCCCCAACCATGAAATTATTTTTGTTGCTACTTCATAACTATAACTTTGCTACTGTTATGAATTGTAATGTAAATATCTGATATGCAGGATGTATTTTCATTGTTACAAATTGAACATAATTAAAGCATAGTGATTAATCACAAAAACAATATGTAATTATATATGTGTTTTCCGGTGGTATTAGGCGACCCCTGTGAAAGGGTCGTTCGACCCCCAAAGGGGTCGCGACCCACAGGTTGGCGACCCACAGGTTGAGAACCGCTGCCTTAGAGGGTTGTGGGTTGTTATGGATATGGGCAAGTATTTAGCATCATATCTGGCTTACATAAACTGCTCGATAAATGCTATCATAAATGCATTATTAAAGTCCATTACAGTGGGGCCTTGACTTACGAGTTTAATTCGTTCCGTGACGGAGCTCGTAACTCAAATTACTCGTATGTCAAATCATTAAAGTGAACGAGTGAGACACGTGATGCTGGGCTGATGTTGTGGCGTTCACTGTGACATTCGCTGCGCCAACTAGCGGTGGGGTATCTGAAGCTGGCTCATAACCCGAATTTTAGCTCGCAACTCAAAGCAAAAAATCAGCTGAGAGACGGCTCGTATCTCGAAAAACTCGTTAGTCGGGACACTTGTAAGTCAAGGCCCCACTGTATTTCCATTTTCTTCATAGAATACAGGACTTCTAGGAGACACATAGAGGATAGTGGTCGAGTGTGGGGGCACCTGGATTCAAACCTCAACTCCATTATTTTTTAGCCATATGACTTTGGCAGAGCGCTTGACTTCTGTGTGTGTGTTTATTCTTAATAGAGCAATTAGGAAGATTATGTAAATACTAGAGGCCCAGTGCACAAAATTCATGCACGGGGTGGGGGTGGGGAGTCCTTCAGCCCAGCCTGCACCCTCTCCAATCCGGGACCCCTTGGGGGATGTCCAACTGCCTCTCACAATCCGGGAACACTGGCTCCTAACCACTCACCTGTCTGCCTGCCTGATTGCCCCTAACTGCTTCCCTACTGGCCTGATTGCCCCTAACCACCTCTGTCTCGCCCTGCACCTGGGACCTAGGATTCCCTCCTCTGGCCAGTCGCAGGCACCCAGGACCCAGACTGGCTTTGTCCAGGCTGGCCACAGCTGCAGGGGACAGTGGGTGGGCGGCTTTGCCTGGGCTGCAGCTGCTGGCACCCGGGACTGCAGGGTGGGCGGCTTGTCCCTCTCCCTGGCCACAGCCATAGTTGCTGGCGCCTGGGACCGGGGGACATGCGGCTTGTCCCTCTTCTGGGCCGCTTATGCCCGGGACTGCAGGGTGGGCGGCTTGTCCCTCTCCTGGGCCACAGCCTGGCTGGTCCCCATTCCTCTTTCCCCAGTGTTGTGTCTGAGCTGTTACGGCATGAGGGCATGACAACCATTTGCATATTAGCTCTTTATTATATAGGATGGTCAGGCACTGAACACAATGCCTAGCACACACTGAGTGATGAATGGATGCTAGCTATTATGATTTGAATGGGTTCAAAATCTATTTTCAAAACTCTTTTTGGCAAATTTCTCATAGCAAATATCATCCTATTTATTATATAAGATGAAAAATAGCTCTTTGTAACATGTAAACATTTGAAGGCAACACTCTGAAGTGAGAATTTAATGACAACTATTAAAATATTTGTTGTCAACTTTTTTTTGGAGTCTTTTCTCCCCTTTAAGAATATCAGGGAGAAAATGAAGAGTATTTAAAGAGCTTTTTAAAAATAATGCATTATCATCATCTATGTTGATGGTAGGTGGTTAGGTTACAGGATGCAAGATGTTAGGTGTTGGGAAGCCATTCCTTTGCAGTCTGTTTGCCTGACTGAGCCACCATATACATGGGATCCTCCTGCAGAGAACTTACAATAGTGAGAAGGTATTAATGTTGGAAACCAACCCCGGGAATGCTCAAACCTGGGTATATTTCCTAGTTCTAATCTAGGGGCAAAAGGATGATGTGCAACACTGTAAATCAGGATCACATTCTTTTCAAGGCTGGACTCATACTTAGTTGTTTCTGTGGATTGATCCTCCACAAAGTATCTCTTCACCAGCTTAACATTTTAAATTTTATTGTGATACCTGCATTTGTGGCAATTAGAGAGCTACTTAGAAGCAAGGTACCTAATGAATTGCACAGAATTAAGTCACTAAGATAAAACTTCTAATTTTATTCTTTAATCTACTGGTATTTACCTCCTTGAATATAGGTCCTTAAATCTGTTGAAGATTTGAATACTGGTAGGAAAATTGTTGTAAGCCCATTGCAAGAGTGGAGTCTTAACATTTTCTAAAAGAGGCAGCAGCCCTGGCTGGCATTACTCAATGGTTAGCACTGAAGTCGTGGGTTCGATTCCTGGTCAAGAGCAAGTACCTGGGTTTCAGGTTTGATCCCCAGCCCTGGTCCAGGTACGTTGAGGCAATCAATCGATGTGTCTTTCTCACATAGATGTTTCTTCCTCTTTCTCTTCTCCACCCGCCATCCCTCCCCCATTACTTTCTCTAAAAATCAATGGAAAAAATATCATCAGGTGAGGATTAACAATAAAAAAAGAGGTAGTAAATAATGAATGTACATGAATACAATAAACATATCTCAAAAAAGAATGATACCACTTTTATTTTGCATGGATTTTAAAGATATTTTTGCTACATAGTTTATGTATTTTTATGAGATAATATTTTTTCACTTGTATGAAGTTCAACCTTATACAATTTTAAAGTGATATGTTTGGTAGTGTATCTATAATCTTTAAAAAGTTTAGAGTTTTTGGAATGTACAGTATATGAGGTAAAATCAAGATTACATTAAAAATTGTTTTCTCTTCTGCACTAATTTTGCAGTGAGGTTCAAATGGCAAATACACTATTAAATGACATTTACTATCAAAAATAGGAGTTCATTTCCATTACTATGAAAAACATAAGCCACTGTAACTGTCACAGTGGTACATTTTACCATTTTAGACATTCAACTATTATAGAAATCTCTGGGCTATTACACTCAAACTCATTTGTACTGCCAAATGTGGCACTTTTAAGAAGTTTCTAGAAAACAATCACAATCACTTGTTTTTTGGGAGTTTTCAGCCTATACATAAGAGATTAAATTTAAATAAAATGTAAACATACAATATATTATATTGACAGATCATTCTTACCACTTGGAAAGGCCAAGTTTATCCATTTCTTTTTTGAACAAAGGTTAATGTTTTTTTCTACGGCATGGATCATTTGACATAAAACAATTACAACACATGCCCATTCTAATATAAGAGAAATTCTTCAGAGATCTTCAAAAGTACAAAACATACGTCCTTTATCAAAGACTGACACAAGTGCTTAGTAATCACTAAAATGCTAACTTCAGCAACTAAAAATTAGTGATTCACTATCCTAAAATTCAAATAATAAATTAAAAAGACTAGTTACAAGTGTTTTACAGATAACAGATGTGATAAAACAAGAATTTTAGAAAGTTTCATTACAAACTGTATTATTACTGGCAGTCATTGACATCTATGCAAGATGTACAATGTGATTCTTGTCAAAATACAATCTGATCATCCAATAACTCACAAATGCAAGCTCACAAAACATTAATGAATTATGCAATTGCAAAGTGCTCTAATGCAACATTAAACACATGCAATCAACAATTTGGAAGTATCCAAACAGACATTACATTAAACATTAGTTTAAGAAAGAAAGCAGCTTGAAGTTTACTGGTGCAAATTAATTTTGTCTTTAAATTTGGTGTTCCAAACAAAAAGGTTAAATTTGATTATGAATTCTGATGGTGATGGCAGTAGTTATGGAAGAAGCAGCAAAACTTAGAGGAGTTCTTAAAAATGAGCCAATATCAGTTAGATGAATGTGAGTGTGTGTGTGTGTTATTTTCACACTTGGTATGTATAGTTTATTTATATGCCACATATGTACATGTATGTCTTTATACATATACAAATAGTTCAAAGGTTCACAAAACCAAATTAAATAGGTTTGAAATTCAGAGTTGACTATAATTACTTAAAAAAAAAGTAACTATCTAAAAGCCCTCTGTTCTTTTCCATATTCTCAACACCTGAAGAGGTGCCTTTTGAGTAAACATTAAATTAATTTAGGCCAAGTAAACTGTCTGTGCTTTCTTTAAGTGATTTATCTGTGAATTCATGAAAATATAGTGTAATAAAGAACTCCACATTCATCAAACAAGTGGTTCTTTTTTTCATGCATATTCTTTCACCCAGTTTTTGTTTGCTAAGCTCCTCCAGTTATTCATCATAATCCCACTTACCAAATAATTAAGACAAATGAGGAGGTAGAAATATAGCACTAGATTGCTTTCACAGCATCAGACTTTAACATTTTTATATAGCATGTTTTAGTGTAAATTTTAATCATTCTGAATCATTCACTAGGTAATAATCTTTAAAACAAACAGATCAGGTTGTCAGTGTTACACTCATGCTGACTGGTCAAAATATCCATTATGTATTCTTGCCTTTTAGAAGATTTGTTTGACAAGAAGGCATGTGAAAAAGACAAGAAATAAAAGAAAAAGAAAGAAAGGAAGGACAGAAGAAAAAAAGACAAGGGGAAAAAAATACCCAAACCAAACAAAAAAACCAAAAATTGCTATTTCTGTGGCTTGCATTCTAATGAGGTGCAAGCCTCTACCTAACAATATAAGCACTGAAAATGGCAAAAAATGATGTACTATAGTTTCAATGCCAGTGCTAAATGCCACTGTTTTGGAAAAGCAATACAGAAATAATTTTAGTACATGACAAAATAAAATGTAATACAGTATTAAAAATAAAGTTGTATTTTCACTTGATTACAAAGTATTGAATTATAAAGGCAATTAAAATGGAAAAGAAAGCAAACAGCACAAGGATAACGGCTGCACACTGCTCGTCACTAAGTGCTCGCCGGGTCCTGGTGCTTTCCACAGTGTCTCTGTTGGTGCTGGCTGCTGGTTCAGTCCTCTGAGAGATGAAGAACACTGTTGTGCTGTAGGGACCTACTAGGTCCTGATGCCCCACAGGGTCTTGGCACTGGCGAATGGCACACACGCGGAAACGATATTCACAGTTCAGCTGAAGGCTTGAATACCGGAGTGAAGTGTCGGGACCCTTGTAAATCTGTGCGTAAGGTATTAGAAAAAGAATTACGTGTGGGAAGAAAAATCTGTTAAAATTGGCTAGTTTCAGAATTATTTTTAAACATGGAAGCTGCTATTATCTTTCAAATGATATTTAAAAAATACGTATGGATAAATCTGAAAAGTTACAATGTAAGCTCTACCCTCATAGAACTTGTAGACCAGTTAAGAAGTAAAGATGTACTCCTAAAGTAGCTGGAGAACAGGCAAAATCAGCCCACGGACATGTCCTTGGTTTCCTCAAATGTAAAAAGTCAAACTTTTGTGAAATCATTCCATGAGAGGAGGAAGTATCTAATCTCATCTTTGTATAACTGGTTTTGCACAATTTCAAAATGAAACCATTAATGAATAAGGAGCTTTCTATAGATGTCTATGACAAATCATTTAATAGACTTTAAAGAGAAGAATCACTTAGAATCACAGAATTGGATCTTAAAACCCAAAGTCCTCTGCCTTAGAAGGGAAATAATAATAAAGAAATTCCATGGATTTCCAAGAGTGTGTGCTAGGGATTAAGAGAATATGTATTAGAATTGGTCACCCTTGGGTCCACGCTGTGCTCTATCACTTTACAGTCCATGTGATCTTAGACCCCAACTACCTTATGTAACAAGCATAATAGTAGTTATCTTGCATGGTAATTATGATATTGAAGTAAGTCACTACTTGTTAAAGCACTTAGCACAGTGCCCAGCATATAGTGAGTGCTCAATATATGAAGCTATCATTTCCCTTTAATGAGTCCCTTCCATGATTCTGTATGTGGGAAAACCAAGGCTCACAGTGACCTTCCAATTGAGTACCCCCAGCTAGCTGGTGGGCTGTAAGTCAGATTAACCAAAACCTGGGCTACCATTCTTTCAAGCAATCTTAACTGCCTCAATTATATCTGTGTTGTAAATCTAAGTTTTTTACATACTAGTTTGCTCCAAGGGGAATGAGGTAAGAACTGTGCTCATTTTTGTGTCTCTAGAATCCAGAATATAATAGGTACTTAATAAAAGGCAACAAAATTAATGAACCATTGACTATTTGTACTTCAAAATGTATTATCAGTGGATGCTGAGTGTGTGTATATATAACCTTTATTTAATAAAGAGGTAAGCCTTAAGATGAGTCTTAAAGAAAATGGTGATTAGCATTAGTTTTGAGGGTGCAGATGAATGTTCTGAGTGGGAATGTAGAATAGGTTCATAATTAGGCAATGCTAAAGGATTAACTTAAGTAATTCAGAAGGTTGCATTAGGCTGCAGTGTAGAAACAGCACATATACAATGAGGACAGTTTTGTAAGAGTAAAAAACAGTATGTATTTATCTAATGGGTACAATATTTATTTTTGTCTTTAAAATTTTCTTTGCTTTCCATTTATTTCCAAATAAACATATTAATATGGTTAGGAGAAAAAACTCAACAAGTGGCATGAAGGTGATAGGTAAGAGATATGACAAAGAGGAGGAATATGTTAATACACTAGTTGAAAACTTAGGTTTGAATCCACAGGGGCTACTTTAGGTGTATGATATTTAAAAGGTGTTTTAAGGAATCCTGATCATAAGGCTGAGGGGGAGATTGAGGGGGGTGGGCAGGACAGGGCTTAAGCATAAGGTTATGAGGCCTTAGCATAGTTTTTATGGATCATTTTTAGAAATGACTATTACTTAAGAGTTAATAGCCCGTAAGCCCTAATTCTTCCAAGAGTTTAAAGCTTAGGCACCAAAGTGAAGTTAGTGTTTATGACGCTGATGAAGTAAGAAAGAAGTTGGGGAGGAGAGATCGGGAGGGAAGATAGATGATGAGATTTTCAATTTTCTGTTTTAGATGTTAGGAGGATATGTATATAGGGAGACATCTTATAGACAACTGTAGATATAGGACTGAAGAAAACAGATGAACTTGCTTAAAACTAATTTAAAGGGATTTTTATACTTAAGTGAAGCTATTCAAAATAAGCATTAAGCTCGAGATGAGCTGGGGTAGGGTCTCAGAATGAAAAATAAGATTAAAATGAATAACGCCATTTTTGCTCTCCCACCCTTTTCATACTGACAAGATAAAATTGTTGTGGCCTTAATAAATAGTAAAGGGCAAGTAAGAACTCTAATTCGTAATTTTTTTTGGCCCACAAGCTATTGCTCGAAGATTGTATTACATAAATTTAAAACAAAACAAAAACAAAATAGCCCCATCTTTGCTATCAATCAACTACCCTTTTATAAGGACAGTGTGGCAAATATCAATTAGTGCAGATTTACAATGGAAGACAATGGAAGGTAAAGAATAATTTTCACTTCTCATTTTAATTAAGGAATACAGACAAGCCTGGCCAGCGTGGCTCACTGGTTGAGCATCGACCCATGAACCAGGAGGTCATGGTTCAATTCCCGATCGGGGCACATGCCCAGGTTGCGGGCTCGATCCCAGTGTGGGGCATACAGGAGGCAGCCGATAAATGATTCTCTCATCATTGATGCTTCTATCTCTCTCTCCCTCTTCCTTCCTCTCTGAAATCAATAAAAATATATATATTCAAAAAAAAGAGAATTACAGACTAAACCAAAGCTTGTGAAGTTTGTGCATGTTTAGTTGACCAAGAACTTTGAGATAGTATGCCAACTGCAACATAATTTTATAGGAAAACCTTTGAAGAAAATTTAGACCCCCACAAATTGGTATTTGTCTTTATTTTAGCTTTCTGAATATATCATAACATGGAGAAAATAACAGTTGTAGAACTAGAGCCAATAAAAATTGAAATCAGTATCTTGCCTGTTTATATCTCTTTGTGGGTTTTTATACCCACATTCTAAAAACTTATTTGGTTGGCTAGATTGATTTACCAAATACTTTAATACGAAAATTTCAAAATAGTCCTATCTTTTAAGGATACGTGTACATGTTTACTATCAAAGATAACCACTTTTGAAGCTGTCATTACAGAGGAACAAATTCCGTTTAATTAGTTTTACTTTTTTTAAAAAAATATATTTTATTGATTTTTTACAGAGAGGGAGGGAGAGAGATAGAGAGTTAGAAACACTAATCAGCTGCCTCCTGCACAACCCCTACTGGAGATGTGCCCGCAACCAAGGTACATGCCCTTGACGGGAATCGAACCTGGGATCTTTCAGTCCACAGGCCGACGCTCTATCCACTGAGCCAAACCGGTTATGGCTAATTAGTTTTACTTTCTGTGTACATTACATATCCATATCTGATTTTACATTGAAGAATATGCACAGTATACATTATTTATAGCAGTAACTATAAAACAATGATTTCAGCAATACATTACTTTTAGACTGAGTGAACTTATTTAAACCTTCCCTTAATATTTAATACTAGAGGCTTGGTGCACGAAATTCGTGCATGGGGGAGGGTAGGTACCCTCAGCCCAGCCTGCACTCTCTCCAATCTGGGACACCTCAGGGGATGTCCGACTGTTGGTTTAGGCCCGATCCCCTAAACCAGCAGTTGGACATCCCTCTCACAATCCTGGACATCCCTCTCACAATCCTAATTGCTCACCTGCCTGCCTGCCTGGTCACCCCTAACTGCCACTCCCCCCGCCCCCGCTGGCCTGATCGCCCCTAACTGCCCTCCCTGCCCGCCAGGTTGCCTGCAACTACCTCCTCCCTGCTGGCCTGGTTGCTCCTAACTGTCCTCTCCCCCTCCCCCCGCCAACCTGGTCACCCCTTACTGCCTGCCCTGCCAGCCCGGTCGCTCCCAACTGCCTCCCCTGCCAGCCTAATCGCCCCCCAACTGCCCTCCCCTGCAGGCCTGGTCACCCCTAACTGCCCTCCCCT
>NW_005356437.1:1660747-1663508 GCF_000412655.1 Myotis brandtii
TTTAAGCTGCCTGGCTGCCAGCCGCCATCTTGGCTGTCAGTTAATTTGCATATCTCCCTGATTAGCCAATGGGAAGGGTAGCGGTCGTACGCCAATTACCATGTTTCTCTTTTATTAGTGTAGATGATGCATTTGATTAAGTTTTAAAAATAATTATTCATAATGACACATAAGGTATATGCTGTCATATAATTTGGCACATATGGTCACATGTGGTCCTATGTATATGCTATGGCAAATAATTATTTTGTAGTGTCAGTGCATGAAGAGAACAGTAAAAACCCTCACAAAAAAGTGATAGACAAATAACCACATAGCTCTTGTCTCTACCATTACTCCCCTTTATTATTGCTGAGGGATTTGTAAGTGAAGTTGGAGCTTTTATTTCATTTATTTAAAAATATTTTTATTGATATTTAGAGAGGGAGGAATGGGGAGGGAGAGAAAGACATTGAAGTGAGAGATCGAAATATCGATGGGTTGCATCCTGCAAGTTCTCTACCAGGGACTAAGCCCACAACCCCGGCATGTGCCCTGACCGGGGAATCAAACCAGCAACCTTTCTGTGCACAAAACAATACCCAATCAACTGAGCTACACCAGCCAGAGTAAACCTGGAGTTTTTAGAGCAGTTCTTAAATTTATTGTGCACAAGCACCACTTGAAAGAAACAAACAAAAAGAATAAATATTGTGGATCCCATTCCCAGATATTCACGTTCATTAGGTCTGCAGGGCATCTGAGGAACACTTTTTTGAGAATTTAAGTTCAGAGAGGAAGAAGTTGTACAGAATCCAATAGGCCTCTGTTCCAGTACCCATTCTCTGACTGCCAATAGTATCCTGATTTTGGATGGGTGTCAAACTCTCCCTTACCCAGGCTACGTACTAGGAGGAGCTGGCCTGCCTCTTAACTCCAGATGTGGGCCCTGGTTGGCTTGAACCCTGACATAGTCACTGGTCCAGGGATGGCTTTGTAACTCTAAGTGTCCCCTGCCCACTGTGAATAAGGAAGAGTAAGTTCCCTATGGCTAAGGGCAGCACTGTGAGAGAAACTCTGATGACTTCATTGAGTTTCTGGATCAACCAGTTCTTAAGCCAGGAGACATCTGACTTTTGGCATGAATTTTCCCAAGAAAATAGTCTTTCTTTAATGCCAGTAAGGTCAGCTATTCTGTATATATGAGAGTTGTATGTGTGAGAGAGGGAGGAAGGAGTCAGAGGAGATGATAATTTTAGAGAAAGGGGGCAAGTCTAGGTGAGGTGCTATTCAGCATGCAGGGCACAGAGCCGCAAGAAGGCAGCAAGGGTTGGTGAGAGCCACTGACTGATCAAAGAGGGATAAAGAAAGGGAAGAATGCAAAGAAATAAATTGTTGTTGCCCCATTAATTTGCTTCCAAATCCTCAAACCTAGCACCATTTATAGGTTAAACAGGGTTTTAGAGGCTAGTCTAGAAACGTAACCACCAATCCTATATAATAAAGACGTAAAATGCAAATTGACCATCATGCCCTCGCACAAGATGGTCACCCCCGTGTGGTCAAAGATGGCCGCCACAAGAAGGCTGGCAGGGGAGGGCAGTTGTGGGTGATCAGGCTGGCAGGGGAGGGCAGTTAGGGGCGATCGGGCCAGCAGGGAAGCAGTTAGGCGTTGATCAGGCTGGCAGGGGAGTGGTTAGGGGGCGATCAGGCTTAAAGGGGAGTGGTTAGGGGGCGATCAGGCAGGTAGGCAGGTGAGCGGTTAGTAGCCAGCAGTCCCGGATTGTGAGGGACATCCCCCTAGGAGTCCCAGCAGTCGGACATCCCCCTAGGGGTTCCAGATTGGAGAGGGAGCAGGCTGGGCTGAGGGACCCTCCCCCCATGCACAAATTTCGTGCACTGGGCCTCTAGTTTATAATATCCCCCCTTCTTAAAAACATCAACAGTTCCTACTGCTATAGAATAAAGACCCACCTAGACCTGGCCCTCTCTTCTTCTACATACTCCATTTTTGAGTCACACTCGAGAGTTCATAGTTCCTCCTAAGCTCACCAGTTCCCCAAAAGACTCACTTAAATGACACCCCTTTTGGAAAATATTCTAAAGTCTATCTAGAATAAAGCATTCCTTTTTATAAGGTAGACTTTTATCTTCATTATCTTTTATTTGTTTGGCTAAATAAAATGGCATGTTTATAAAATTTCTGCTTGCTTCTTAAATTTAATTCTAAACAAGTTTTTTAAAATCAGAACAGTAAGTTAATAATACAGCCCCCCATAATTCTTCAAATGTAATATTAAATACATGTGTTGAATATCAAATAAATTTTAAAGTATCAAATTCATTGAATTCTTAAAAAAAGACTTTTGAGAGACTTAGATGAGCATACATAAAATGAAGTTTCTAAGGAAATTAGTATTTTAAGTTTTACAGTGCTTATAATCTAAAATAAGTGAAAGTGATGATAGGGTTTAGCTTTTAAGTTAAATTAGAATTAGCATTGCTCTTTATGTAGCGATATGTTCATTAAAATTCATTTATTACTCAAATGTGGGGTCCCTATTTCCTTTAAACAGGTAATACAATTACATTTTCTTTAATATTAATTTTGCTTCCTCCTTGGAAGGAAACCTGTTTATCTGTAAATTATATTTAAATCTAATTATCATGTCAATTTGCAGATGGCTTACTGAAGAAAAACAATCACATGCCAAATTTAATATGACTCTTTCGGGTCTTTTGTAATTTCAGTTAAGAAATTCCACTTCTACACTTCAGAAAA
>NW_005356437.1:1663919-1679618 GCF_000412655.1 Myotis brandtii
GAAGGGAGAGGGATAGAGAGTTAGAAACATCAATGAGAGAGAAACATCGATCAGCTGCCTCCTGCACACTCCCCACTGGGGATGTGACCGCAACCAAGGTACATGCCCTTAACTGGAATCAAACCCAGGACCCTTGAGTCCGGAGACTGATGCTCTATCCACTGAGCCAAACTGATTAGGGCAAAACAACACAGCTTAAAAGCCCTCAAAATCAAGAAGGTTGACAGCAAAAAATGGAAAATCAGATGAAATAAATATAGAAATTAAATTAGGCTTTTAAGTTGCATAACAAGTTCTTTATCTTTGAATTTTTTTGGCTGGGAAGTTGATAATTCCTCTAGGCTTCCACAATAACTGTGTGTATTATGACTATTACTATTATTGTGAAAGCCTCCATAATGGTCTCTCTGCTTCTGTACTTGTCCCACTCTAGCCAAAATGACCTTGTGTCTGATCATGTGACAACTCTGGTCTAAATCCTCTATTGGCTTCTCATTTTACATGGAGTAAAAGTCATAGTATGGCCTATATGCCCTACATGACATCGACACCACTCATAAAACTCCCCACCCCCTGACTTTATCTACCATTCTTCCCCTTGCTCACACTGCCCTAGCCATACTGGCCTCTTTGTTTTTCATTAAATTTAACAATCAAACTCTTGCCTCGGGCCTTTGTACCTATTGTTTCCTCTCCTTGGAACACTCTTCTCCCAATATTTACTTCCTTTGGGTCTCTATTCAAATGTCACTTGACTCCCTGTATAAAATAACACTAGCTGCCTGTCCCCCCCAGTACTCCCTATACCTTTTACCCAGTTTTATTTTTTCTCCACTGCAATTACCACTATCCAACATATGATACAGTAATGTGTTTTGTTGCTTTTAGTATCTCTTTTTCTACTAGAATGTAAGTTCCATGGAGGCAAGGACTTTTTATTCAGTGTTGTATCCTAGGTCCCTGGTACAAAGTTCAATAAATACTTGTCAAATGAATGAACATTCTGTTTAAGTATAGCTCACATCCAAAAGATTTTGGATCCTGAGACACTAGTTACTAATGTTTGGAACATTGTAAGTACTGAATAAAATTTTTTTTTTTCAATTACACATGACATACAATCTTATATTAGTTTCAGGTGTACCGATTTAGACATTCATATAACTTGTGATCATCCCAATAAGTCTAGTACCTGACACCATACATAGTCATTACAATATTATTGACTATATTCCCTATGGTGTACTTTTCATCCTGAGCCTATTTGTATAGCTGTCAATTTGTACTTCCTAATCTTACCTTTTTTTTTTTTTATTACCTCCTACCTATTATCTGGTGACAATCTATTTATTCTCTGTATCTATCAGTTGAACAAATGTTTTTGAATTAGAAAGATAAAGACAGTCAAATCTTACATTGGAAAATTCATAAACATGAGAAAGGTAAAAGTATATATCCACAGAATTATATTTTGGCACATACCTGTTTGAATTCGGAATCCTTTCCCACCATAACTTGAAGACTATAAATAATTGGATCACCTTTCATTGGCTGTAAACACTCCCATGTAATTTCACAAATGTGATCATTTACTTTCTCTATTTTGGGGGCTGTAGAGAGCAAAAAATATAAATAAAAAAATCTGCTCTACTTAATTTTTACTTGGAACATTACACAGACACGTTAATCAAAATCAATAAAACTGTAAAACTTAATTATTAACTTGAAATAAACATCAGTGGATTTTTGAAATTTGTAGAGAAATGGTCAATAGTTCACTCTTACTATCTTCAGGTCATACAATCTACAGATGCTACAATGGCTAGACTGACTAAAAGATCTGTCAAGTTAAGCACTATTTTATTGTGTTAAAAAGCCAATAGAGGGGTATATGGCATTAAAAAAACAACAACTATGGTACTTTTAAGAGCACAACTAGAACATGAAATTTATAATTTAATCTAAGAGGATGAGCTGAAAACTACCCCTAGTTCTTCAACCACATATGACTGTTTCACTCAATAGTGGGGTACAAAGGGGTCAAAATCAGCAATCTTATTAAGGCTAACAGACACTAAACTGGTCAAGAGAACAGAAAAATGACTCAGTGGAACTCTGTCAACATTATTAGAAACACTATTCAAGAACAGTCCTGTTAATTATGGATTTGCCTAACAAATGGTATATTCAAGTACATGATTGAGGACACTGTATGAGAAGTCTTTGTGATTTGTCCTCAGAGTGTGAGGAAATTCAGTGTTTTCGGCTAAATGCACAAAGTATAATCTTGCTGCAGTCGCTTTAAAATAAGGACCCCTCTGAAATTGATTTTAAAGATACATGTATGGACAAATGTGTGTGTGTGTGTGTGTAAATTCGATTTAAAGATTCAAATCAACTAAGAATTTGTTTTGCTTAACAAACAACCTGGGTCTCTCCCTAAAATAGAAATGAATGAAATAACAATGACTCAAAGCAACCAGAATTTGTGATTTTCCCCCCTTTAAGTAGTAAGAGCAGAAACAGCTAATGGCCTTATTAGAAAACCAGCCTATCTTTTCAATTTAGTATTTTTTAAAAAAAATGTTTTCATTGATTTTTAGAGAGAGAGGTAAGGAGAGGGAGAGGGAGAGACAGAGACAGAGACAGAAAGAGAGACAGACACACTTACAGAGAAAACCATTGATATGAGAAAGAAACATCGATCGGTTGCCTCATGCATGCAACCCAACTGGGGACCTAACCTGCAACCTGAGCACATACCCTGACCAGGAATTGAACAAGTGATCTTTCAGTGCATGGGGATGATGCTCAGTCAACTGAGCCACACTGTCCAGGGCTCAATTTAGTATTTTTATATTAGATTAATTTAAATGTTGGACATATACTGGATGATAAATTTTAATAACAGTACATAAAGCACTTGATGAAAATGCATTTAAAAATCATTTGTTATAAAAGAAAATAACTTGAAGATGTATAACTTACCTTTCAAGGCAGCTGGAACAGATTTTGTAGTAGTGAAAATATATTCTTGGGAGAGAGGACCTTCCCCTGCTTCATTACAAGCTTGAATACAGAATTTATAGGATGTCGACTCATTAAGTCTTTGTACTTTGTATGTATGACATGGACCTCTGTATAAGGATACAAACCTAAAATGAAAAAGATTCATTAAAAATAATCCTTGACTACATTATGTTTATAAAGTACTGATTGGGACATAATTTAGGAATAATAACTTACTCCTAGAATTTAATGCCAGGATTGGTTTGTCACTCCAGATAAATAATGTGCTTTTTCATCAGATGATGACAATTACAGAACAGGTAAGTTTTTGAATTTGGCATAGTTTTCTGAAAAAGTATTGCTAAATTTCCTATCCAACCATGGTAACTGTTTCTTTTCAGGATTCTGATTGTTTTGATGTACACATTTTTAAAGGTACTCAGAACACCACAATTTTCATTATAAATTATTTCTAATTAGAGTCATAGGCATACAATTTATCACATAAAAAAAGGTAACTCTCAATTCCCAGGCATAATTTTAGTTGATTTGGTGATGTTTTCTAGCGATTTATATAGCAGTATAAGAGAATATATAATTTCCTATGAATTATCTTCTCAAACTGTTTGATGGGAAGTTTAATAACATATGTTACCTATAAGTTGAATGTTCCTCAATATTTTTGACTGACTGTTGTTTAGCTTTTTGGAAGTTGGAGAATGAATAATGAATGCTCATACAGTTCTCTCTTTCTCTCTCTATATATTGTTAATCCTCACTCAAGGATATTTCTTCCACTGATTTTTACAGAGAGTAAGAAGGGAGGGAAAGAGAGAGAAAGAGAGAAACATCAATGTGAGACGCACACAGATTGGTTGCCTCCCCACACGCCTCGACTGGCGCTGGGGATTAAAACCTGCAAATTGCGTTAAATGTGCCCTTGATTGGAATCAAACTGTGACCATCTGGTGCATGGGCTAACACTCTAAGCCAATCAATCATTTACTATAAAAATTGCCTCTTGCTGGAAATAAGCATTCAAGCCCTAGCAAAGATTAAGTTTCTTTTACAAGCATGAAGGGAGTAAAAGGGTTAGAACAGTGATTTTCAACTAGTATCCCGTAAGAATTTTTAAAATGTGCAATACCTGACTATTTAGTCAGGTCACTCATCTCTTTTCCCTTAGGTTGTCAAGTAAAAAAAACAACAGCCAACACAATAGGCATCCAGTGTGAATGAATCAAAATTATGCCTATTTTTTTGTCAGACTGTCAAAAAAGATAACATTTTTTTTTAATGTGCCACAGAATTTTAGGAATTAGTTTATATGTGCCATGAGACGAAAAAGGTGAAAATCACTGGGTTAGAGAAGTGAGCCATAGAATAGACCACTAAAGTTTTTCTCTCTTGACATCCCACTCACAAGTGAAAAACAGAAAATCGTCATTGTTTCCTCTAATGCTTCAAAAACAGCACACTTCAAAATTCTTATGCAAATTCTCTTTGAAAATTTATTTTATTTACTTCTATTATTTATAAAAATATATTCAAGACCCAAGAAACTACATAAAGAAGTAATTTAAAACACCAACCTTCCATTCTTATCCTCCATCTGAAGGTGGTACTGAATAGAATCTGTTGACAGTATCTTTGGGGTTCCTTCTCCCCATTTCAGCTTAAGGTTCTGGTGGCTGAAGGCAACACATTCCAGACGAGGTGGATCAGGAGGGAGGGGCTTAGTTTTTAACTTTATCATGTGGCTGAAAGGACCAGCTCCAAGGCTATTCAAGGCTTGAATTCGTATTCTAAGTGCCATATAAAAAAGAAAAATAAGTTTAGTTTATGATTATTCTATTTAAAGTGTCTCTCTGGTCTAGGCAAAAATTAACATAGTTTTTATAGTATACCTGTATGTTGTATCTGGTTGCAAATTGTCTAGAATATAGCTTGTAACCTTTCCTACTGTCAAGGGCTGTTTATCTCCAAAGTCTATGCTGTAGGCAAGGATTTCTGAACCATGGTCACAAGGCTTTTCCCAGTTTATTGCAAGGCATGTAGAAGGTGAATAATCGGGATTTTCTATATCTTCATCACTTATTTCTTGAAGACAAGTCACAATAGCAGGAACTGATGGTGGAGTCACACAGGCTACTACTTCACTGAAAGGACCTGCCCCCACAATACTCAGAGCCTACAAATGAACAGAGCCCATAGTTAACTAAGACTTGGCCATGAAAATGCTCACAAAACCGTAAAGAGAGTAAGTGACGAGGCCCTTATTGCCTTTACCTGGACTCTGCAATAATAGGTAGTTGCTGGTGAAAGTCCTTTTAATTCATAACTGAGACTGGGCCCACAGTAACATATCTGCATACTTCCTTCAACTCCTCCCCACTCCAATCGATATTCAGTGACTTCAGTTCCATTACTCAAAGGGACCTTTAAATTAAGAAAAGGGTAAAGGTCTTAAGTTTCAACATTGATTAAACAGCTTTTGGGCAAAAATGTTCTTTACCCAAACATATAAAAAACTGGATTGCTTTTGAATTTCTTTAAAATGTTTAAGCAGAATTAAGACTACCCAATATTACATTTTTATTTATTAAGGCCACCTGAATTTAAGATTAGTCAAAAAATATAACTTTGTTTTCAATTGGAAATATGATTGAATCACTTTATAAAGAGTACTCTAAGGTAAATATACTTCTAAATAATTCTATGAAGTAATATAAAATGGTAGATCATATGAGGATATTTTCTTTGTTAAATTTCAAAGGAAACTGAAAATGTAATTGTCATTATTATACACAATAAATCACTGGAGATAATGAGAAATAGTGTTATACTAATTCCCACGAATGTTTGTTCTGAACATTAAGCTAGTCAGTGGCTAAATATTTCATTACTGAGACAAAACCTTAGATAAAACACAAAGCACATCATGAATAAGAATCTAAATATCTGCAATGCAAATATACCTTACTTAAATGCTTCTAAGAGAAAAACCCCTCACTTTTTACCATGTGAATTTAAGGAGACTTACTCTTTGTATAACTTATGAGGATATAAACAGTATCTTTATTATTTTATATAAACTATCCTAATTGACTAAGAAAGTAAATATAAGTCAGTGGAAATGACAATACCTCCCAATTCACTTGTGCGCAATTTGCAGATCTGCATGTCACTTGAGGGGGCTTGCATTGATCTGGTGGTCCAGGGGCTGTAGTAATATCACATTTTTCTGAAAATGGTCCAAACTAGAAAAACAAATGTAACCACCATTTCCATTTTTCACCTATCGAGTGCATAGCTCTCTATAAAAACTCACAAATAAGTGCATAATCACTCTCCTTCAAGACTAATTGGTCATAATATAAGTCTAAAAGCATTCACAGAAAGTAAAAAGATTTAAAGATCATAGAAGTGAATATGTGGGGTATTTTTAAGTTTCATTTACTATATTTTCTTCTCCTGTCCCTTATTCCTTCATGAACTGTTTTTTTGTTAGAAAGGCATAGCATTAGGGAATTAGGTAGGTGGGATCAGTCAGAAAAAATTGTGAGGAGTGAAGAAACAGATATCAATTAAAAGCATAAGAGATGGTAAGGCATAAATTCTATCTTAAAATTTACAGTAATTTAACATGGGTCTGACAGGTATATTCTTTGAAAAATACAGAAAGCAAGTATTTACTTAAGATGATTTAGACAAATTATTACAAACCTAGAAATACAGATTAAGGATACTAGTATTAAAGGTGTGATCCCAAAGTACTGCAGCCTTGTGGGGCTTTCAAGATGATGACTTATGTATGAACTGCCAACAAAGTATATAAAGTTGATGTAAGAAATTTAAAAATAAGGTTATAGATATTTGGAGAACATAAAATATAGCACAGTTCACTAAAACCTTAAATAATAGGGAGGGAAGAAGCTCAGTTTAATCTTGTGAAATTTTAATTACAGAATAGTTCAAAGAAACAGTGTTACTCAATTGAGGTAAGAAATTACTGCTTTGACCTTTGAGAACCTGCTTTAATGCAGAGAGGTTGACACAGTTGAGTGGAGTCTGACAAACCTAAGTCTAAGGCTTATCTTTACCACTTCTTAGTTTGTGTAACTGTGGGCAAGATCTGAGCCCCAGCTGCCTTAGTTGTAAAATGAGATATCACCTATCTTTTGTTCAATTATGGAGTTGTACAGATATTTAGATAATATTTAAAAAAATCCACACAAAACCAGAAGTGCTTAAAATGTAAAGTTTTTTTTTCCTTAGGCAAAAAAAGAATCACAATTAGTTGCCAATGGAAAGTAAATGCTGCATATAACCAGCCCAAAAAACAAATACTTCATCTTATGATCTTGTTTCTTCTCCTAAATTTACTAGTAAGTAAACCCTATAAGTACTACCTGAAAGGCAAATTTTAGCTCAGTTCAAGTCTAAAATGTCACAAATTGTAAGTGGGATTTGAAAATACTGAGGTTCTATAACAATAATATGATCTCACCATATCTTATTTATCAGTATAGATTTACAGCTATAAATTGTGAAATATGGAGTCACAAATAAGAGGTGCAATTACATATGTTACATGAAACACACTGTGATTATAATTCACTCATCACAGTCTTCCTACCCCCATTTTGTTAGCTGCGTGTAGTCTGAAGCTGTAAGTCTTTCCAGGGAGAAGGTTGCTCACTGTACATTCTATTTCAGAACCTTGGTAAACTTCTTTGGGTTCATCTTTTTCTACAGAAGACATTTCCACACTGTAGCAGGAAATGGGAGATCCGCCATCAACCAGAGGGGGTCCTAAAGATGGAAAGATTTGTGCAACTTAACAAGAGGAATATATTTAGTATTAACTTAATTATAATTTGTTACCAAAATGGAAATTACCCCATCGTAATTGTATTTCTTTTGCTTTGGGTCTACCCTGTAATCTGGGAGGGAGGCATGGGCCAGGAGGCACAGCTGGAGTCTGCACAAGTAAAGTTTCAGATACCTGCCAAAACAAAAGCAAAAACAAAACAAAATGCCCCAAACTAAATAGTGAGATTGCTTTTGTTAAAGAAAAATAACATAAACACAAAGATTGTACCAAATTTGAAATTATACTTGACTATTGACTGAAAATAAAGTTCTGAATAAAATCAAATGTAATAAAATCAAGAGCAAGTCATTAAAACTAAAATTTTATATACACAAATAAAGACACTGAATACTATATACAAAATAAGTTACCAAAATAAATAAAAAGAAAAGCTCTTCCTTTTCTTTTCTTTTTCATAAATAAAAAACAAAACAAAACAAAAAAGAGAAAAAGAAAACTCGAAAAAAAACAAAACATAAATAAAAATCAAAAAACCCCAAAAAAGAGAAAAAGAAAACTTGAAAAAAAACAAAACATAAATAAAAATCAAAAAACCCTTACATCCAACACAACCAAATGGACATTATTTTGACCCTGTCCAAATGGATCCACAAATCTCTTCTAAGGAAGGATGTTTTAACATTCTGTGAATGCAATTTACCATGTTTTCAGGAGATTTAGACTATTTTGGCCACTTTACTGCATACTGTATTTTTCACCTGTTTAATTTACTTATTAATTTAAAAAAGTGATTTTCTTCTTCCTTTCCACCTAAAAATAATTTTAAAAATTAGATAAGTTTTTCCAAGTATCTATCATCTTTCCAGGTGTTTGGTATTACTTTTAGCTTCTATGCAATTTTTTTAAAAAAGTCTTATTTTAAAAGACATTTTCTTAAAAACATTGACAGAAACCCAGTGCCATATATGCCTTATCTGCACTGTGTTAAGATTTACACTTAACTTTCTTTCCAAAGATAAATAAAATATTTGGTCATCACCTTATTCAGAAATGTATCTTATATAAGAATGCTATAATGTTATATTAGAAAAATAGCTTTTTGGGGGGGTGGGGGTGGGAAGGGGAGTAGGAGGTTTTTTTTTTTTTAGAATCCAGGAAGATTTTCTTATTAGAGAAAATGAAGCAACTGGATCCCAAGCCTGTTGGGCAGGACTTGCATGCAGTTTCAGAATACTTGCATTTTCAACAATTCATTTTTTAAAAGTACTTTTACTACATTAAATTCCATTTGAAATATAATAACAATTATGAATGCTCTAAGAAACCACTCTTGGTTAAATTCATTAAAAAGAAAAAAATTACTCCCATTAAAAAACATACTTCTGAATACTGGCCAGTGTGGCTCAGTTGGTTGAGTGTCATCCCATGCATGGGAAGGTTTCAGGTTTGATTCCTAGTCAGGGCACATACCTAGGTTGCAGGATTGATCCCCAGTCGGGGCGCATATGGGAGGCAACCAATCAATGTATCTCTCTCACATTGATGATTCCCTTTCTTTCTCTTCCTCCCTCTCTAAAATAAATTAAACCAACAAAAAAAAACCAAAAAACCCCCGTACTTTTCCAGAACATTACATATGTCTCATATATAGTCAATGGTACAAATTTAAGTTCATTTTGGCTATTGGGTCTCTAATAATAAAAATAATTACCACCTTTTGGAAATAAGTAAATATCATAATATTTACTTAATAAATATTAAACAGTAAATGACATTTTATGGTTTGTCCTGGCAATTTATGGAGCAATACATCAGTTTACAATTATTTTATTTCTATTTGTTATGTATGGTTATTAAGCAACATACTAAAATTTATCTTTTTTTCAAAAATATTTTTATTGATTTCCGAGAGGAAGGAAGAGGGAGAAAGAGAAACATCAATGATGAGAGAGAATCACTGATTGGCTGCCTCCTGCACGCCCCTTACTGAGGATGGAGCCTGCAACCCCGGCATGTGCCCTTGACCGGAATCGGACCTGGGACCCTTCAGTCCGCAGGCTGATGTGCTATCCATTGAGCCCAATCGGCTAGGGCAGTAGTCGGCAAACTGCGGCTTGCGAGCCACATGCGGCTCTTTGGCCCCTTGAGTGTGGCTCTTCCTAAGCCTTAGGAGTACCCTAATTAAGTTAATAACAATGTACCTACCTATATAGTTTAAGTTTAAAAAATTTAGCTCTCAAAAGAAATTTCAATCATTGTACTGTTGATATTTGGCTCTGTTGACTAATGAGTTTGCCAACTACTGGGCTAGGGCATAAAATTTATCTTTATAAAATTTTCTACAATGTTTTCATACATTTGTTTTTCCAAAGTTGAAAATAGATATTCACTGAATACAGATATGCACTAAGTACTATTATTAGAATATTCTGGCCACTATAAAATTAACCAGCTGGTGACAGAAATTACTTTTATACATGTATAAATACATTTTAATATTGAAGTGTCATCTGGTGATCTCATTTAATTTGATCAAACTTGAAAAAAAATCTCTATATAAATATTACCGCACTCTGTCCTCCATCACTGATGCAGTAAACTCGTAAACGATAGAAACAGCCTGGACTCAGTCGATCACAAAGATGTTCCCTAGTAGCTCCACTGTATATCATATCCCATTTGTTTCCTGTAAGGTGAAGAATTATGTTCAATCAGCTCCAAGGTAATGTTTAACGTTTTGGTATCATGGACACGGCAGGTATCCTAGCTTCACTAAATAAGTGTTTATGTAATTTGTCAGAAACAATTTAAGCTTGTTTCGAGTTTCCTGGAAATGATCTAATTTTCTTTATGTGTGTAGCTTCCTAGACAAATTTTGCATGGCTTTGTTGAAGGGAAATATCTCCGTAACTCTGTACAGACTTTGGCTGAGATTGATAATTTGCTTTTAATTAAGCATTTTAAATGTGTTTACTGGTCCAGTAATAACATTATAACACACAAAGAAAGAACCAATACCACAGGAAGTTTAGTCTTAATTAAAAGACATCCTTATTTTTTTGCAGGCAATAGGTCATTTCAAGAAATAAAGACTGTTAAATGTGTCATTCAAAAATAAAGTTTAGTAGGCATAAAATTTCTTATTAAAATTAGTATTATGTAAGTTAACTAAATTTTAGAAGATAAATTTTCTCTGGTACATCTGGGTATAATCTACCTGAATAAACTAATTTCAGAAGAGTTTAAGTATACTGGACTTGTGCAATGCAAACAAAAAAATAAGAAAATGTAAATGAAATCATGTAAGTATACAGCAGTCTCACATTTGATTTGTTATATTTCTAAAGATTACAACTTAAAGTGGTTCGTAACATGCAAAATCCTAACTGCTACAAACAAAGGAAAAAAAACCCAAGAGAAAAGAAAAAAGATCATATAAAGCTAGAGGCCTGGTGCACGAAATTTGTGCGGGGGCGGGGGGGGGTGTGTCCCCTAAGCCCAGCCTGGGCCTTCTCTCAGTCTGGGAGCTCTTGTGGGGATGTCTGCTGTGGAGGCGGGAGAGGCTCCCGCCACCCACCGCTGCACTCGCCAGCTGTGAGCCTGGCTTCTGGCTGAGCAGCGCTCCCCCTGTGGGAGCACACTGACCACCAGGGGGCAGCTCGTGCATTGAGCATCTGCCCCCTGGTGGTCAGTGTGCATCATAGCAACCGGTCATCCCGCTGTTCGGTTGATTTGCATATTAGCCTTTTATTCTTACCATTAGAACCTTCTGCCATCTCCACTATATATTTATTGATGGATGCCCCTCCATTGTCTTTTGGTGGGTCTATCCAAAGAAACAATAGTAGTATTAGGCAAAGTACATGCAATTTAAAATGACAGAAAATCTTAATAAACATAATATCAAATCTAGTATTGCTTAAAAAGAAAAAAGAAATCACCTACAATGCTTTTTTATTAATATCAGCAACTCATTAATCTATTGCTTTTGCATTAAGTAGTATATAAGTAGGTGTTTAATAAATGTTTGTTTTAAATGAATAAGTGATTTTCATTTCTCATGAAAGCCAGGATGACCTAGGTGACATTAACTACAAGTTCAGCAATCTTCCATTTTACACAGTGCTGCCCCTGCCAACAGTTCTACAGTAGACCCCAAATTCTTCGTGTATCAAATCTGAACTTAGTATGTGTGAGTACATACATAGCTGTTCACAAAGAAGATCCTCAAACCATGACTCTTACATTTCCTATTAAACTTGCTCTAACATATTTATTTACGTATTTTAAAAATTATCTTACTATTCAAATCATTTTAATCAAATATAGAAGTAATGATGTACAAATATGCATAAAATCTTACCCCAAGTTATTTTAAAACTGTGTGAATGTATCTTCCCTTTAACTGAAGGCTTTATGGGTACTCCTGGTTTATCAGGGCATGTAGTGAATTCTACTATTTCACTTGGATTACTTTTACCTTCTGAGTTGTAAGCAATAACCTGTGATGAGACACAACAACATAAAATAATGTTTGAGACAATGATATTGGCTTAATGAACAAAGTGGTGAGAGACATAAAGGCTCAATCAAATGATAAAGTTTTCACACTGTGATAAGCCATCAGGCTTATTTACGTTTTTGATAGGGACTAAGCATATATAAAGAGTATTCAGTCCTAGAAGTATTCAGTATAAATCTAACATTTTGATACTAAGCAAGAGTCATCACAAGAACAAGCTAAATCTGATGATACTTGATGGATTTTCCAGTTTCCCTGACCTGTGGTCAACTGCAGTCTGAAAACATTAAATGGAAAATTCCAGAAATAATTCATAAGTTTTAAATTGTGACTGTTCTGAGTAGCCTGATGAAATCTTGCGCTGTCCTACTGCAGCTGGTCTAGGACATGAATTATCCATTTGTTTAACGCATCCACAATGTATACATACTGCCCACCCGTTAAGTCATTTAGCAGCCCTCTTGGTTATCAGAGTGAGGAGGAGTGAAGAAGAGAGGGGGAGAGAGAGATAATGCACATGTGCCTCACAGCACATTTACCTAACTTTTATTACAGTATATTGTTATAATTGTTCTATTTTATTAGTTATTAATTGCTTATTGTGCCTAATTGATAAGTTAAACTCTATCATAGGAATGTATGTATAGAAAAAAAGTACATATAGGATTTGGTACTATTTGCAGTTTCAGGCATCCACTGGGGGTCTTGGAATATATCCCCCACAAATAAGGGGGAGGGACTACTGTATCAGTAAATACCGTCAACTTTCTCTACTTTTCTGTTTTTACTACTACCACCACCTTAGTCAATGCCTCCTTTATCCTATCTTTTCAGAATGGCTACACTATACCACCAACTAGTTTCCAGCTTCCATTCCTTCCCTCAACCCCATTTACTTTCTACACTTCAGCCAATGGGACTTTATCACTTTTCAGCTTAGAACCCATCAATGGCTTCTTATCTTATTCAGAATAAAATCTAAATTCCTTATTATGGCCCATGTCAGTGGTCGGCAAACCGCGGCTCATGAGCCACATGCGGCTCTTTGGCCCCTTAAGTGTGGCTCTTCCACAAAATACCATGTGTGGGCGCGCACGTACAGTGCGATTGAAACTTCGTGGCAACTGAAACGTACCTCAATCAGATTGAGGACGTTTTTAGCAAAGACCAGCTTAGGAGTACCCTAATTAAGTTAATAACAATGTACCTACCTATATAGTTTAAGTTTAAAAAATTTGGCTCTCAAAAGAAATTTCAATCGTTGTACTATTGATATTTGGCTCTGTTGACTAATGAGTTTGCCGACCACTGGCCTATGTGATTTCACCCCTGACTATCTCCACTTTAGGACCTTTTGCATTAGTAATTATTCCCCCTGTCTGGAATGTTCTGTCTGATCTTGGCATGCTACCTCTTTCTTTCTATTTGTATATGTTCAAATGTCATTTCTGAGAAGACTTCCTTGACTACCCAAGTAATTGCCATGTCACTCTATTTTAGTTAACTTATAACTATCTGATATTTGTTTGACTTTCTATTGCCTCCACTAGAATATTAGTTATTTTGATCACTGTTGTATTCCTAGTTTTTAGAACAGTGCTTATCATAGAGTAAATGCTCAATAATTATTGAGTGATTCATAGACAGGGACCATTATGACATGCCATGACACTATAGATGAGGATCTAAATAAATCTACCCCAAATAACTCATGCAGCCCATGAGAACTCAGTAAAATTTAGTCTAATTGCTCAATTTTGCTCAGGTTTCCTCAGTCGTCCCAAAGGACTATTCAGATAGATTTTCAGGATGTCTCTTCATTCTGCTGCTATACAAATTAGACTACAAGGGGATCAAAACACTTCCCAATATGGTACAGAGTGTCTACTAAAACCTAATAACTACAGAAAACTTAAATAATAAGAACAGGCCCTGGACGATGTGGCTCAGTTGGTTGAAGTGTCACCTCATATACCCAAAGGTCACGGGTTCAATTCCCAGTCAGGGCGCATATCCAGGCTTTGAGTTCGATCCCCAGTTGGGATGTGTATGGAAGGCAACCGGTTGATGTCTGTCTGTCTCTGTCTCTCTCTCTCTCTCTCTCTCTCTCTCTCTCTCTCCCCCCCCCCCCCGCCTCTCTGAAATCAATAAGAATGTATCTTCAGGTGAAGATTAAAAAGAAAAAAGAAAAACAAAACAAAACAGATTTCCTAAAGACCATAAAGATTCACTAATTATGTTTTTAAAGGTATATAATATTTCATCATTGACTCCTTTTACTTCAGTTGGTCATAAATGTATCTCTATATATAAAAGCCAAGTGACCGGAATGATGGAATGACTGGTTGCTATAACATGCACGGCAGTGGCCAACCAGCCCAATCGGGGCCCCAATGGGTTCCCCTCAACCTCCCATGGCCTCTCCCCCAAGCTGGTCCTGCCCCTGATTAGGGCAGGTGGCCGGACCCCACCCATGCACGAATTCCTGCACCGGGCCTCTAGTAAAGCTATAAGGTTATCTCAGCCCATCCCAATTTTACAAATAATCAAAACATTCATTTAGTGGCCACCATAGAGGGAGCATGGTGCTAAAAATTCTAGGTGTGGTGCACACCTTACCTTATGCAAAAGACAGGCAATATGCATATCAAAAGAATTACACACACAAAAAGATGACTATGGCTTAAAAAATGATTCAGGAATCCTTTAAAAAGGCAAATGTAAGTAATATGGGGCAGCAGTGAAAGGGGACTATCGACAAGGATTTAAATAAATCTACTATTGGGTAAGACAGAACAAAAACCCTGAGTATAAGAGCAGAAGTGAACAGCAAAATAGCGAGCTCTGCTCAGGAAAAAATGAGTAATCAATCTAGTAAGGTAGCCTGTTTATGTAAGGAATAAAAAGCAGTACATTTAAAAAACTGAATTGGTCAGAATAATAAAAAAACAACAACACCTATGTCAAACTAAGGAAAATGGTTTTCAGAGGGAAAGCTGTTTCAGAAAGGTAAATCTAGCTATAAAATAGAACTTGGATTAGAAGGCAAGAGAATAGCCTGAAAGCAATACACAACAGGTTTGGAGATTTAGTATTCTTAAAGACAGAAATGACAGAGGAGAAAGGAAGGCAGACAAGATGAGAAAAAAGGAAGGGAAGATGACTATGTACTGTCATAGATGCTGATTTATACAGTGGGGCCTTGACTTACGAGTGTCCCGACTAACGAGTTTTTCGAGATACGAGCCGTCTCTCGGCCGATTTTTTGCTTTGAATTGCGAGCTAAAATTCGGGTTACGAGCCAGCTTCAGATACCCCACTGCTAGTTGGC
>NW_005356437.1:1679667-1681917 GCF_000412655.1 Myotis brandtii
GTTCACTTTAATGATTTGACATACGAGTAATTTGAGTTACGAGGTCCGTCACGGAACGAATTAAACTCGTAAGTCAAGGCCCCACTGTAAGTACATTTCAAGGGAACATGACTATGTACTGTCATAGATGCTGATATATAAGTACATAACTTCAGAGAAGTTAACAGATCCAGGTACTGTTTTGCTTTTCTTCATTGATGAAAGGCCTCAAAAAAACAGGTAACAAGTAAAAGTGAAAGTATCTAAGGACTCTCAGCCCTTAGACCAGTGGTTCTAAACCTTCCTAATGCCACAACCCTTTAATACAGTTTCTCATGTGTGATGACCCCCAATTTCATTGTTACAAATTGAACATAATTAAAGCATAGTGATTAATCACAAAAACAATATGTAATTATATATATGTTTTCCGATGGTCTTAGGTGACCCCTGTGAAAGGGTCGTTCGACCCCCAAAGGGGTCGCGACCCACAGGTCGAGAACCGCTGCCTTGGACTATAGAAGCCTTGTTACTTGAAAAACTATTTTTCAGGAAACAAGGCACCAGCTTTCTAGTGGCTCAGATCACAGGAACTGGCTACTAGCCTCTGAAGCCTTTAATTCTTCTTTTCAGTCTTGGCTCAGCTTCCAGTGAACCATTTGATGAAATTAGCATTGTTTGCTTTATTTTAAGAAATGACTGCTTTCTTATGCTTTAAATCTTTACTTTCATTTTTATTTTATCCTTTAAATTCTTTTATTGTTCTAATTTTGTTTTAGTATTTTGCATGTCCTAGGACTGTCCTTAGTATCGAATCGAGAACTCTAGCATTTGGAAAACTTAGTCATTTTAGAATTTTATGTAATTCATATCCTTATTGTTTCTTTAAAAAAATAACATACTATTTAGTCATTACATCCTGTATTATATTTTTATTGCTTTTGCTTAGTATTCTAAGATTTCTAAGTTAAGATTTTGTTTTAATATGTTTCCTTGAAAGAGGAGTCTGCAATGCCACGTCAGAAAAGAAAGACAGACATTGCAGTAATATTTAATGATTTAAAACCCTCTCAGCTGGTACCCAGTACATGGTAGATTCAAAATAAATGTCTGGGCTTCTAGAAAACTTTATACAGTCATCATTTTCTCTTTCCTAACATTTTTTTTTTCTGCTCTAGATCTGTGGTTCTCAAATTTCAGTAAGCATCAGGATCATTTGGAGGGCTTTCTAAGATACAGATCGCTAGGCTTTACCCCCAGAATTTCCGATTGAATAAATCTGGGTTGGGGCCAGTGAATTAATATTTCTAACAATTCCCAAGTGATGTTGATAGAATGGTTTGATGATAACACTTTGAGAACTACTGTTCTAGATCTCGGATTTGTATATCCTGCAATTTGAGAGTGACTGCCATAGTGAAACAGTTTTGAATATAAATTGGTGATTTGCTTATAGTGAATTAGTAAGGAATTTAACTCCTACTTGTAGGTATACATGTTGTCTCTATGTTGCAATAACACCATGCTGTTACATGGTAGTAGAATTCTAAGAATTTTAATAAATTTACTAAATTATGAAGACATGGACAACTTGCTCAGAAGTCCTGTTGATAATCATTATTGAAGCAAAAATACAATTCAGTATCATCATCAGAGGAAAATTAGAATAAATGTATATACATCTCAGGTATTTTATAATTCCTATAAATATGAAAACTATTTAGAAATTAAAATAATCCAGTGTTACTAGAAGTTCTGAAAATGAAACTAATATATAAAGCACAGTATAACAGATATAATTATGCCCTGCATAATCAAAGTTACCATTATAATTAAAATGTTCTTTCTAAGGTTCTTAAGGAGTAATAAATTTATTTTAGATCTTTGAAAGTTAAAACAATTTATAGTGGCGTGGCTTTTATCATTTATTTGAAACTAGAGGCCCAGTGCACAAAAATTTTGGCACTGGGGGGGGGGGGGGGGGGGGGGGGGGGAATCCTCGGGGGATGTCCAACTAAAGGCTTAGGCCCCCAAGGGGTCAGGTCTAAACTGTTAGTTGGACATTCTTAGTGCTGCCATGGAGGTGGGAGAGGCTCCTGCCACCACCACTGCGCTGGCGGCCAGCTATCCAGCTTCTGGCTGAGTGGCACTCCCCATATAGAAGTGCACTGACCACCAGGGGGCAGCTCCTACATTGAGTGTCTGCCCCCCCCTGGCCAGTGCGCATCATAGCAACCGGCCATTCTGCCGTTCAGTCAATTTGCATATTAG
>NW_005356437.1:1683022-1694683 GCF_000412655.1 Myotis brandtii
CTGGCGGCTCGCGCTGTCCCGCCCTGCCAGCAGTATGCAAATTAGCCGCCATCTTTGTTGGTGGTTAATTTGCATATCTTGCTGATTAGCCAAAGGGAGGCGTAGCGAAGGTACGGTCAATTACCATGTTTGGCTATTATTAGATAGGATGTTTGATTAAACAAGACCTACAGAAAAACTCAAATGCTGAGTTTATCAACTAATAGTATCCTGGTATATTTTTGTGTAAACTTCTGCACAAAAATGTAGGCTGGCTTATATTAACTGGTATGTTAATGCAATCACTGTCTGCCAAGAAATAGTGATATACATCATGGACCAAGTCAGAGCTAAAATATATCCAATACTTTTCAAATCTTGCTACTGTCTCAAGTGAGCAAGAATAATATGTAGGGTCTCCATGCCTCAGTAAGCAAGAATAACATGCAGTCTTCTCTGCCTTTCTTCCAAAATAATTCAGTCCAAAATAATTCAGTCCAAAATCAATAGATGGACTAAACAAGGCAAGTATGTGTGGACAGGAGTGGAGGCAGTAGCATTTGCCCAGTAGGAACTCAAGCACCCTGAATAGGGAAGAGTATAAGGGAAAGGGGAAGCGTTTGATCCAATAAGTAAATATATTAAACACAACTTGGGCAATTTTTCTCACTGACAATGAAGGAAGTCAGAAATAAAGGGAGAAAACTAGAATTAACCTGTGGCATTGGATTAAAACTGGAGGTATTTAGTTTGTGCGCGCGCGCGCACACACACACACACACAAACACCACATAGTTCCTAGCTCTGTTCCGTGAGAGGGTGTCCAGGAGTAGCAAACCCTTATAGCAGTAAGTATACTACCAGATCTTGGTTTCTAAATATCACTGTCCACTAAAAGGACCCAGGTACTTTGAGAAACAGCAAATTCCAAGGTTAAAGAAGGGAACGTATGAAACTGGAATTCCATGTGCCAGAAAGGAAGGGCTCAAAGAATAATGAGGGGAGGGGCATGTCTAAAGTATTCAGAAGCCAGATTGAAGGGACTCCCAAACCTGAGACAATTTGAGTCTTATCTCATAACTGGTAATCACAGTAACAAAATATAGCCCACTCAATAAAAAGCAATCCATGAGTTCATATTGATGATATAAATTAATGAAAAGAGAAAGCTTTTCCTTATATTATAATGCCAACTAATAAATGTAGAAGGAATGATAAAATAAAAAAATCACCACTTAGCAACGATTAATCATAGTAATGATTCAAGCAGGAATTATCAATGGGTGTTAAAACTATGGGTAAAAGTTTGATGAGGAACAAGACGTTTACATAGTATTTACAAAATACTTATTATAAAGGAAAAAAGAACAACTTTACAGTGAAGAAATATGGTAGATATCACCTTCACCAAGTGAGAGTCAGTAATGCAATGAACTGAAATTGTGTACCACTTGATATGATGCACTGGGAAAAAAGTAACATTACTTTGATATCCCTGCCAAAGATTGTATTCTGATTATGTTTAAAAACATGCACATTTTAAAAGATATTTGTTCACATTTACAAATAAGAGTTCCATAAAACATTAAAACTGTTTTGAATTTAAATATAGTAGTCCCCCTTACCTGTGGGGGATAAGTTCCAAGACCCCCAGTAGATGCCTGTAGATGCCTGAAACTGGGGTATTACTGAATCCTATATGTACTATGTTCTTTACATACATAACTATGATAAAGTTTAACTTATAAATTAGGCACAGTAAGCAAGTGTTATTAAAACAATTAATAAAAATAGAACATTATAACAACACTAGAGGCCCGGTGCACAAAAATTTGTGCACTGGGGGGGGGGGGGTCCCCCAGCCCGGCCTGGGCCCCCCCGACCCCTCGGGGGATGACCACCTGCTGGCTTAGGCCTGCTCCCCCGGGAATTGGGCCTAAGATGGCAATCAGACATCCCTCTGGCAGCCCGGCAGCCCTTGGGGGATGTCCACTTGCCAGCGGGGAGCAGACCTAAGCTGCAGTCGGACATCCTTAGCGCTGCTGAGGAGGCAGGAGAGGCTCCCACCACCACCGCTGTACTGGCAGCCATCAGCCTAGCTTGTGGCTGAGCAGAGCTCCCCCATGTGGGAGCAAAAAACTGACCAGAGGGCAGCTCCTACATTAAGCGTCTGCCCCCTGGTGGTCAGTGTGTGTCATAGTGACCAGTCATTCCCAGTTTTTCTGCTGTTAGGGTCAGTCTGCATATTACCCTTTTACTATATAGGATAGAGGCCTGGTGCACAGGTGGGGGCTGGCTGGTTTGCCCTGAAGGGTGTCCCGCTTGGGTGCCTGGCCAGCCTGGGTGAGGGTCTGATGGGTGTTTGCAGCTGGTCACACCCCCTTCAGGGTGGGGGTCCCCACTGGGGTGCCTGGCCAGCCTGGATGAGGGGCTGATGGCTGTTTTCAGGCTGGCCACAACCCCTTTAGGATGGGGGTCCCCAGTGGGGTGCCTGGCCAGTCCGGGTGAGGGGCTGAGGGCCGTTTTCAGGCTGGCCGGCGACTGAAGCTCCCAGCCTCTCCTTTTTTTCTTTTCTTTTTTTTAATTCTGGGATTTATTTACCTTCTATAATTGAAACTTTGTTGCTTTTGGAGCTCAGAGCCAGGCCGCAGCAGGCGGGGAACCTTGGCTTCCTCCATCACTGGAGCAAGCAAGCCTCCTGCTTGCTTCAGCTGCGTGGCTGCTGGCCGCCATCTTGGTTGGGTTAATTTGCATATCACGCTGATTAGCCAATGAGAGGCGTAGCGAAGGTACGGTCAATTACCATGTTTGTCTATTATTAGATAGGATACTGTAATAAAAGTTGTGTGACTGTGGTCACTTGTTTCAGAGGATCCCTTGCTCAAGTCTCCTAATAAGCTCCATACTTTCTGGTACAACATGTTGCCAACAAGTGGAACACATTTTCTGTTCATGTCTTCACACACTGTGTCTGTAACTTCCACTGTCTAAGGTGTGAGAGTAAAACTAGCATGAATTTCTTTTTTCAATTTTAGTATCATCATGATACTAAGAATAGTGTGCAATTTAAAGTTTATTAATTATTTACTTCTGGAGATTCCCATTTACTACTTTCAGATTTCTGTTGACCATCAGTAACTGAAACCATGGAAAGTAAAACTGCAGATAAGAGAGATGGGACTACTGTACATAATGTTTGAGGAGCACTATTATATAGTAAGAAAGTAGAACAAAGCACATTAGAAAAGGCCAAAATTATTTAAGATTTTAAAACCAAAGGAGTGAAGTATACACTTGGCTTTAAAACCAAGGAATAACAAGAACAACAAATAAATCTTTTAGGGGGTTTCCTAAGCTTACCTTAAATTTATACTTTGTACTACGTCTGAGATTTTTCACTGTGTAAGTAAGATCTTCTCCATCATATTTAGGCTTAAAACCATATCCCTGGAAAGGGGAAAAAACAAATCTTCATTAGATGTCTAACAGCAGAAATATGGGGAATAATGATTATGTGAAAAGACCCAGGTTTTCTTTATCTTCACCTATGTGCTATGTGATCAATGCTGTTTAGTGTAATTCTCACATTGATGTTTCTAACTTGAGTGGACAGATCCAGAAATGCTACTAACAAATGTAGAAGGATGAAGGAGAACACTTATTCTCAGTAAAAAGAGTATCCAAGAGAAGATTTTTGTGTTGAGGGAAGAGTGAGAGGCAATGGTAATTTGACTATCAGTAACTTTATCTCTAGAACAGAAATTTCCCAGACAGATGTTCTAAGAGCTAAACACAACTATAACTAATGTATTTAAGTTGCCCTGAACACATAGTTGTGTTTAGATGAATAAATGACGGTTGGTTGTCCTGGCAGGTAGGAATGTCACTTAGGTTTGGGATTGCTATTTATAGCCCCAGTGACAATGCTTCATTAATTTTCCAATGCTATTTTTAATGTTTTAAAATTTGAGCTATAATACATGTACCAAAAAATTCCCATTTTAAAGTATGAAATTCAATGGTTTATAGTATATTCACAAGGTTGTGAGTCACTCAATACCTCACTTATAACCACCACTTAATACCTAATTCCAGAATAGAGCCTGTACTTGATTTTTTGGTTAGTAGTCACTTCCCCTCTTTTCTCAACTACTAATATACTTTCTGTCTTTACAGATTTGCCTATATCCATCAAATTAAATAACATAATATGAGATCTTTTGTGACAGAATTCTTTGACTTAGTACAATGTTTTCAAGATTCACTTATGTTGTGGCATGTGTCAGTACTTCATTCCTTTATATGGCCGAATGATATTCCATTGTATAGCTATATCACATTTTGTTTATCCATTCAGCAGTTGATGGACATTTGGGTTGTTTCTACTTTTTGACTATTATGAATGATGCTGCTATGAAAATTCATGTAGAAATTTTTGTACGAACATGTGTTTTCAATTCTCCTGGATATATACCTAGGAGTAAACCAATGCTATTTTTTATTCATATTGTTTCAAAGTACCTCTAAAAAGCTATGGAACTATATAGAACTAATACAGGACAGCCTAACTTTTATTCAGCTTGATTCCAGTTCACAGAAAATGAGCCAGTAGTAACTAGATTTAGGTTGTACTATAGAATCTCATATGAGGTTCTTTAAGTCCCCCATGGCACTTGGGAAAGCAGTGTATAAACATAGTTGGAGAAGGCAGACATCGTATTTCCTTATCTTTTAGAGTTGCTTAGTTTAGAAGGCTGGGTGATTTTCCCCTCTCTTTATTTCCCCCAAAACATATATATTTGACATACTCTTGATGTTATTCCCAGGCACAAACATACATACAAAAACAAAAAACAAAACTCATTCCTACACATCAAGAAAAATAAAGACTGAGTTCTCCTTCACTCCCAATACCTCCAAAATATAACCAACGAAGGATTCAAAAGATTTGGGGAAGGATCTAACTATTGTGGCAATATGTACAGTATTAGGATTAATACCACACTGAAATGTTTTAAATATCCCATTTAAAATACATATTCATACTCACTGAAGTTTCATCCTCCATCTCTAAAATGTAAGAAATTCCTTCATCTGATGGTGTTCCTGAGGGTTTACGCCATAGTAAGGATAACCAAGTAACACCAGCCTTAGTTAATATAGGACTTGCTGGCATAGAAGGGGCACAGCCTGAGGTGTAATATAAAACTTCTTCACTAAAACCACTGTTGAAACAAATGAAATTTGTTTAAGAAGAAATGAGAAAAAGTTATTTTTATAAAGAATTAACTTTTGATAAATGACATTTCTGATAACTAATTATAACTTAAATAATATATCTTGAATTTGATATCTTTACAGTAACCAAGTCAAACACCTAAAAATAAATTAGCATTCTTTTAAAACTGCAGTTTATGCAACTAACACATTATCTTATAGCTTTTAATACAACTATAGCAATAAAATGATAACAAAGCAGAATTTTAGCAGATAATTTGGACTGTAAATAATTTACACAAATAAAGTTGACTGGATAAGCTAAAATATCTACATTAAAGTGTATTTTACCTTGTGCCATACTCATTTTTGGCTGATAGTCTAAATTTGCATCCCATTGCTGGTGATAGTTTAGTAATTTTAAATTGCTTCTGTGAGCCCATGTAACACTGACAAAATTCTCCATTTCCTTTTCCCTAAAAGAAATGGTTAATTATTACATGTCAGGTACATTATTGTAAAAAGATAAATCCACATCAATTCCTACTTGATAGTAACATATTAACTATCATACATTTTTTGTTGTTGTTTTTGTTGTTAATCCTTACCCGAGGACATTTTCCCACTGATTTTTAGAGAGAGTGGAAGGAGGGGGAGAGGCAGAGAAACAATGATGCGAGAGAGACACATCAATAGGTTGTCTCCCGCCTGCGCCCTGATCAGGGCCGGGGATTGAGCCTGCAACTGAGGTACATGCCCTTGATTGGAATTGGATCCTTGACCCTTCAGTCTAAGGGCCAACGTTCTATCTACTGAGCCAAACTGGCAAGGCCAAAAGTCATCTTAATTACACGCATGTCACGGATCTCAAGAGAATGATGAGATTACATAGATCTTTTATATGATAGTTACTCTTTGTTAAATGCAGAATTCAAAAATTGGAGAATAGGTATCTTTGTATAACTTCTTGAACTAAGTGCCTGTTTTAGCTGATACTAAACCTCTGGCTTTAATAAAAGAAACTCTTTCCAGGTATGGAACCCATAATCTCAAGGGGGGGGATTGGCAGTGGTGGCAATGGTCATCTTTGATATGCACCACTGGTGGTGTTCCTCAGCTTATGAAAAGTTCTATGCAGAGTTTTAAGAAAATATCCATATACATCTCCAGACCTCCACCTAGATAGCTACTAAGCTTTTTTACAATAAAGATTTTGGAGCTGCTACTGCTTAGATTTAACAATGAAAGAGTACAAGCAGAAAAGAAAAAGGAGTATAAGGGAAAGAGAAAAGTCTGCAGGTCAGGACAACTAAAGAGTTTTAGAAATTTAGGGTGCTACATAAAAAGGACTAGGTTCTCATTCTCCAACCATTTTTGCTTATTTTGTCAATAGAGGTAAAGGATGGTTAGAGTAACTTCTGCTTCAAAGAAAACCTTTAGTCTTTGTCAGTCTGCTTTACTGAACTCTTGTTAGTTTTAATAGCATTTATAGTTAATTCTACTGAGTTGTCTAAATAGAAAATCATATCATCTCTAAATAATGATAATTTTGCTCCCCAGGCTAGCCATCATGGCTATACTTCTTGTGTTGTTCCAAATCATACTGCATTAACTATAACTTCCTGAATAATGTTAAATAAAGGTGAGGATAACTGGCAACTTTCACTTGTTTCTGCTGTAACCAGAATGTTTTCATTGTTTAGTGATGGTATTTTACTTAATACAAAAATAACTATCAAATAAGGAATTACCTTTCAAGTCCTAATTTGTTTTGAATTTTAACTGAAATGGGTGCTAAATTTTTATCAAATACCTTTTCATAATTTGTCAAGATGCTATAGTTTTTCTTCTAAATTACTATCATATAGTAATAGGTTTCCTAATTTTGAATTCTCTTAGAACTTTTGGAATAAAACCCACTTGATTGGTCCTCATTACTGCTGAATTTCCAAATTACCAAAGGAATTTCTTCTACTCTCTTTAGTCCTTCCTATTTTAGCTGTTGTGTAAGCAGCAGGGTATGAGAAAACATGATAAATGATAGTAAAACAGAGTACTAAACAATAAAGCCCAGTAATCTTGCTGTGGTAGGCTGAATAATGGCCCCCAAGATATCCAGGTCCTAATACTACCTGGGACCTGTGAATGTTACCTTATATGGCAACAGGGACTGTACAAATGTGATTAAATTAAGGCTCTTGAGATGGAGAGATTATCCTGGTTATCTGGATAAGCCCTAAATGGAATTACAAGTATCCTTTTTAGAGGGAGGCAGAGAAGGACTTGAAGACAGAAGAGGTAAAAGGCAATGTGATAATGGGAGCAGGAGGAGAAAAGGCATTTAATGTGGTCATTAACCAAGTAATGAGGAGAACTCCAAAAGCTGGAAAAGGCTAAGCAATAGATTATTCTCCTCTAGAGTTTCTGGAGGAAGAATGGCCATTGTGATACCTTGTTTTTGGCTCAATGAAACCCATTTTAAATTTCTGGTTTCCATGCCCTGGCCAGGTGTTCGGAGTGTCATCCTGTATGCCAAAAGGTTATGGGTTCAATCCCTGGTCAATGGATGTTTCTCCACCCCCAACAACAATCAATAAACATATCCTCAGTAGAGGATAAAAACAAACAAACAAAATTTCTAGCTTCCAGAACTATAAGAGAATAAATGTGTATTGTTTTAAACCACCAGGTTTGTGGTAATTTGTAAAAACAGGCATAAACAATGACTATTAGCCTTTAAAGCTAATGTAAAAAAGTAATTATTTTTAATCAAGGTAATTACCCAAGTAACAGCTTAATGGTGGTTTAGTTAAAAACAAAACAAACAAAACGAAACAAAACAAAACATAGGGAGGTCCAGTCAGTAATATTTTCTAAGAATACTGTCAGTTCGCTCATGTTCCACATGAAACCATTCACATTGTTTTTAAAAGAGGAAAAACTTAACTATTAAACAAAAGTTATTTCTGCCTGAGGATATGCACATAATTTTAGCCTAATTTAAAGATTCAATTTACTTACCTCATCCCATTCTAAAATAAAGCTTTGGATTTTAGAACCATTGTCACTAGGTGTCTAAAACAAACAAAATGAGTACAAATTAGTACTTTTGTAAAAGATTCTGTGATGATCTAATCTAAGGAATCTATACTGTTACAGATGTTCTCTGTGACTTGGCCCTAGAAAAATTTGCACAAAAATATATGTATTGCATACCCCATAATCCTCTTAAATGCAAGGAAAGAACAAATCAAGAGGTTATTCAAGTTTTTCTGAATATTAAAATACCTTTTTAAGCAAGATCTTAACTTTTATAATCCTTTTTAAAAAATCCCTTTGCCTTTTATTAGCTTTAAGCTCCTAGAGCTGAGTTTTTATTAAAACTCACCTTACAATCTAAAAGTAATCCTATATAATAAAAGGCTAATATGCAAACTGACCTGAATGGTGGAACGACCAGTTGCTATGATGTGCACTGACTAGGGGGCAGACGCTCAACGCAAGAGCTGCCCCCCTGGTGGTCAGTGTGTTCCCACAGGGGGAACGCCGCTCAGCCAGAAGCTGGGCTCATGGCTGGCGATGCAGCGGCGGTGGAGGGAGCCTCTCCCATCTCTGCGGACATCCCCGAGACCTCCCGGACTACGAGGGGGTGCAGGCCAGGCGAAGGGACCCCCCCGCCCAAGTGCACAAATTTCATGCACCTGGCCTCTAGTATTGTATAATACAGTGGTCGCCAACCTTTCGGATCTCATGGACCACTAGTGGTCTGTGGACCACCGGTTGGCGACTGCTGGTATAATACACCAAAGATAAAAGTAGGGTGCTGAAAGGAACTCCAAGAGGGCATACTCTCTGGATCTCTGCTTCTAAACTCAATGTGCTACTTACCTAGGACTACTAATTCATCAATCTGTTAATCTTCCATCTCCCTTGGCATTTTATTTCAGTATTTAATCACTCAAGATTTTCAACCTTATTTCTACCTGAATTTTCTTTCTATAATTTCAACCTATTTCCTTTTTAGTACTCACTTTGATTCACAACAAATGATCATTACAGTCCTTAAATGAAATTTCATCTATTTGAACACAACTGACTCTAAGACTCTTATCAAAGTTAAATAATCTACAGATGATGTAGCATATAATTGTACACTTGAAACCTATATAATTTCATTAAACAATGTCACCCCAATAAATTTAATAAAAAATAAAGCAAAAGAAAATTTTCCAAGGGGAAAACATTCTTAGTTTTTTTAACTGTTTCTCCAGTGAATGTCTATAATTTTCTGGACTCTATCCAGTTTTTATATAATACTGCCAACTACGATGTAAGACAGCAATCAAGGACTGTCGAGTTTTAACTGAATTTTTATAACACGAAGTTCCAAGTTATTTGTTAAATGCTAACACAGATCTTACATTTAAAAATTTTTTTAAATTGTAATTTTTAACTAGTTAGCATGACTAAAATTTTCTATTAAGTTATAGGAATAGCTTACTGACTAGCACAGCAGTGGCAGTTAAGTGACTGTATGGAGAAAGGGTAGAGGAAGAATCCTTGGGAAATGCCAGCTCTTACGTAGCAGGAGAGCGAATCCAAAGGTAGGTAAGGTTGCAAGTCTCAGCAGGAAGTGAGTGGTATAAAAATACATTTCTCTATAGTAAATGACTCCAGATTGTTCTAGTCTAATTGTTAAGGTCTCACATTTACTTATTTTTTTCTACTTCTTTGTGAGGCTATGAAAATGTCCACCATGAATGACCTGTGACCTATCCTCCAGCTTTTCTCTGAGTTATCCAACTGTATGAAAGAAGAAAGGAGGCTGCGAAGAGCCCAAATAAGTTATCCTAGATCACATTCACTAAGAGTGGAGTGGAACTGAATTTGTTCTACCTGACACAATATAGTGTTCCTACCCAGAAATATTCCAGCAATAACAACAGAGTTAACAACCAACTTCAGTCAACTTTTTATCATCACCATGCACTAGCAATTTTAAGTAATGTCAGTTAATAAAGTACTTCTCTCAACTGCTACTGCATGTCACTGTTCTCATTCCATGTTAACCCTCACAGTTATGCTTTTAGATTAAATGAGGCAGTAGAGTCAAAAGATTTGATATTTAAGTCACTAATCTAGTTTTCCTCAAATTTAAAATGAAAAAACAATAGTTATTGTGCTTATTATGTTCCAGGCATTATGCTACAAGCTATACAGATATTATCTGATAATCTTCCCAACAACTCTGTGGTACAGTTATGCACTGCTCAACAATGGGGATATGTTCTGAGAAATGCATTGTTAGGTGATTTCGTCACTGTGCGAACATCTTAGAGTGTGCTTACACAAATCTAAATAAATGTAAATGGTATAGCCCAGTGATGGTGAACCTTTTGAGCTCGGCGTGTCAGCATTTTGAAAAACCCTAACTTAACTCTGGTGCTGTGTCACATATAGAAATTTTTTGATATTTGCAACCATAGTAAAACAAAGACTTATATTTTTGATATTTATTTTATATATTTAAATGCCATTTAACAAAGAAAAATCAACCAAAAAAATGAGTTCGCGTGTCACCTCTGACACGCGTGTCATAGGTTCGCCATCACTGGTATAGCCTATGACATACTTAGGTTATATGGTACAGCCTATTGCTCCTAGGCGATCAGCCTGTACAGCATGTTACTGTATAAAACTATTGGTGATTAAATGAAGCACAAGACAAAATGATGCAATCAAGAGACACTGTAAACATGAGCTGTATTAGGCTGCTGGTAGAATAACAGGGCATACTGTTGTATAGCAAACTTTTCTTTTTAATAAGTAGAAAGAGTACACTCTAGAATAACAATAAAAAGCATAGTAAATACCTAAATCAGTAACACAGTCACTTATTATCATTATCAAGTATTATGTACTGTACAGTGCAATAGGTTTGTTTACACCAAGAACACTACAAACACGTGAGTGATGCATTGTGCTACAACCTCATGATAGCTAAGGCTTCACTAGGAGATAATAATTTTTCAGCTCCATTACCATATTATTGGGACCACTGCCATACATGCAGTCTGTCATTGACCAAAATATCATTAGGTGGCTCATAACTGCATACAACACTATTACCAATAACAATAATACCTATCTCTTTCCCCAATCATGCTGATTACTGTATGTGTGTATACTGGGCCATTTCTAGAAGTGTGCAAGCTGGGTAATCTGTGTGGGCAACTAAGAGATAGCAGCACTGTTTACTTCTTGTATAGGCCTCTTGAGATATTGTTAAAGACAGAAATTTCAAATTTCAATTGTGACTATCATCAATATAGAGTACGCTAAAGAAATCCCAACCTGCCGTAACCGGTTTGGCTCATTGGATAGAGTGTCGGCCTGCGGACTGAAGGGTCCCAGGTTCGATTCCGGTCAAGGGCATGTACCTGGGTTGCAGGCACATCACCAGTA
>NW_005356437.1:1694748-1694991 GCF_000412655.1 Myotis brandtii
CTTCCTCTCTGTAAAAAATCAATAAAATATATTAAAAAAAAAAAAAAAAAAAAAAAAAGTCCCAACCTACATGAAGGGCACTGGACTGCTACCCCATTTGCCCTACCAAAGGAAAGGGCCTTAACATATCTACACTAATAAAAGAGAAACATGGTAATTGGCGTATGACCGCTACCCTTTTCATTGGCTAATCAGTGAGTATATGCAAATTAACTGTCAGCCAAGATGGCAGCCGGCAGCCAG
>NW_005356437.1:1697730-1704139 GCF_000412655.1 Myotis brandtii
GGGGTGGCGCCCCAACTCCCCAGTCAGCCCTGCTCTGAGCCTGACCAGGGGCTGCACCTAGGGATTGGGCCTGCCCTCTGCCACTCGGGAGCAGGCCTAAGCCAGCAGGTCGTTATCTCCCGAGGGGTCCCAGACTGCGAGAGGGCACAGGCCAGGCTGGGGGAACCCCCTCCCCCCGCCCCCCGAGTGCACAAATTTTTGTGCACCGGGCCTCTAGTCTATATATATAAAAGGCTAATATGCTAAGTGTCCGACCATCCGACCAGTCACTAGGATGCGCACTGACCATCAGGGGGCAGACACTCAATGCAGGAGCTGCTGAGCTGCAGTGCCTTGGCAGCAGCAGTTCTTGGGTGACACACCCCGAAACCAGAGAGGAGGGAGCCCGATTCCTCGTGGGGCTGCACAATTCCACTTCCGGCAGGGGATTATGTTGTTGCTGGGGCACTGTGGACCCCAAATCTGGTTTACTGCACACTTGCATTTGTGTTCTACACCCTGTATGACAGCAACTTTGCAGAGTGCCCTCTCGTACTCCGGACCCCTTAAGGGATGTTGGAAAGCTGGTTTCGACCGATCCCCACAGGCCAGGCCGAGGGACCCCATCTGCCGAGGGACCCTGCTCACTCCGCAGAAACCTTTCAAGCCAAGGCACCACCCCAGGTGCAGCCAGCCAGGGAGGGACCGTGTGAGGTTGGCTCTAGGGCATGTCCGGCCCTTTTCACCCAGTCCTGCCCCGCCAGCCACCTTCTAATTAATTTCCTTTCAATGTGCAGGGGGTCACTAATTTATAAATAAAACATTACTCTAAGTGAGAAGAAATAAAATTAATCATACTTGTCTGATTTACATGTGCTAACAGTTTTTAACTACACAGAGCTCTAATATCCTTCGAAGAATTGGGTGGGGACTAACAAACTCCAAACAAATACTAAGTTCCAAATATTCAAAAGCTTTCACAAATAAAGCTAGTCCTGAGTTTTACTCTTGAGGTAAGATGAGATAATAAAATCAAGATAATTAGTTCTTTTTTCACTGCAAATCAATGGTTGCTAACAGAGGTGGTACTCCTTTTTAGGGAATGTCTTGAAATTTTGTAGGAGGTGCTTCTGACCATCACAATAATGATGGGTAGAGGAGCTTATTAATAGAGGGGTTGGATCAAGAATCTAACAGTCCTGCAGAGTGTGGGACAATCAGTACAATAAAGAATTGTTCTCTCCCTCTAGGATGGACTTTTGGCTGTCTTACTGGATAGCTATGTAGGTGAAATATCTGTTTATAATTATCAGAGCCTAGAACCTAATTCCATTTTACAAGGTGTTTTTTTGTACAGTTTTAACAGTTACTGAATTTTCCCAAAATGCAACTACTGTGCAATTTAAGAGAGACTATACTTAATTTTGCTCAGAAATTTTCCAAGACCTATATTGTAGGGAGCAGCTATAGGGTTAAGCCTTGGACTGACCTGTTGGCAAAGCCACAAAGTCCCAGTTTAGAGGGCACAGCTCTCATAGCATAATTAGGCTTGACCTTATGATGCTCCCTAGATCTTATCTGGGTAGCTAATGGGCTGAGGGAGATGCAGCAAGTGCTGCCCAAACAAGTGAAACTCACAAGAACACTGTAACTATGGTGACCACTACCTTGTTTACCTCTGCCTATAAAATAAAGGCTCAGCTTGCCTCCTCAGCCAGGCACTGCAAGATCCACCTAGACCAGCCATGGGCAAACTACGGCCCGCAGGCCGGATCCGGCCCGTTTGAAATGAAAAAAACTAAAAAAAAAAAAAAAAGACCGTACCCTTTTATGTAATGATGTTTACTTTGAATTTATATTAGTTCACACAAACACTCCATCCATGCTTTTGTTCGGCCCTCCGGTCCAGTTTAAGAACCCATTGTGGCCCTCGAGTCAAAAAGTTTGCCCACCCCTGACCTAGACCCAGCTTATTCTCTTTGTCTTTTCTACATCCTTTGCCACCCCCCCTTAGGCTCACCGAACCCTTGGCCCAGCACATGTGGCACTCCACGTTGGGCGCCACATGTGCCGGGCCAGCTCTTCTGTATTGCTGTTTTTAGCAAAATGCCTTAGTTTGCCACAGTTAAAGCAGCCCCCTTTCTTTTTCTGCTGACTAGCAAGTAATATATCCTTTAATGCGGCAGCTAATACTGCTCCTTGAACGTAGGCTGGTCCAATGGCAATATAATAACAAACACGAATATAATACTTCCATAATAAGTAGTCTCCAGGTGAGAGACAAGCCTTTGGGACAATATTAAGCCTCTGGTAACCTTCCACTATCCGTCTAAGTTCCCCTGCTATATTCATCCATTCCCTTTCAGGAGTGGGCTCTAGGCCAGTGGTTCTCAACCTTCCTAATGCCGCGACCCTTTAATACAGTTCCTCATGTTGTGGTGACCCCCAATTTCATTGTTACAAATTGAACATAATTAAAGCATAGGGATTAAGCACAAAAAACAATATGTAATTATATATGTGTTTTCTGATGGTTTTAGGCGACCCCTGTGAAAGGGTTGTTCGACCCCCAAAGGGGTCGCGACCCAGAGGTTGAGAACCGCTGCTCTAGGCAGTCCCAAATCAGGGACCACAGACTGAAAGTAGAGAGAGGGATTCTCCCTGGACCTTCAAACTATATAACGATCTTTAAGTTGCTTTCCTACCTTCTCTCAGTTACTACCTTTACCTTCCCAAAGATAGCGAAGTCACAACCTATACCTCAGGCATTAACCATTTTTACAAATGGATCTAGTTCTGGAAAGGCTGGATACTATTGCAGCAGGGGAGCAAAATTCCTTCAAACCCCTTATATTTCAGCACAACGGGTAGAAATATAAGCTCTTATTTATGCTTTGACAGATTTTGCTATGGAGCCCATTAACCCAGTGGTAGGCAAACTGCGGCTTGAGAGCCACATGTGGCTCTTTGGCCGCTTGAGTGTGGCTCTTCCACAAAATACTGATTTCTGTGCATGGGCCACGAAGTTTCAATCACACTGTACATGTGCGCTTGCACGTGGTATTTTGTGGAAGAGCCACACTCAAGGGGCCAAAGAGCCGCATGTGGCTGGTGAGCCGCAGTTTGCCGACCACTGCATTAACCTATATAGTGATAGTGCCTATGTTGTAAGTATGGCCAAAATTATTGAAACGGCTACTATAGGGCACACTAATTTGAAGGAACTCTTTCATTTATCTTTCAACCTTCAAAAGGTCATTAGAGAATGACAATTTCCCTGCTTTATTGGTCATATACAATCTCATTCAGGTCTTCCTGGTCCGTTAGCTATAGGCATGACACTATTGATTGCCTCCTTGCTGTAATGCAAGAGGCTACTCAATTTTCTCTTGCCCAGTCCTCCCATGCTTTGCATCATCAAAATGCTGCTGCCTTGTGCAAACAATTCCGTATTTCTTGGGAGCAAGCTCATCAGATTGTTAAGCAGTGCTTTCAGTGTGTAATTCTTTGCCCTGTACAATCGTTGGGGGTTAATCCTAGGGGTCTTAAACCTAATCAAATCTGGCAAATGGATGTTACTCACATACTGGAATTTGGTAAGCATAGATGGGTACATGTTAATACAGATACCTGCTCCCGCGACTCCCCAAACGGGAGAGTGCCAAGCATGTAATTAATCATTGCTTAGCCGCCTTTGCACTACTAAGTCCTCCTTAGAGCTAAAAATAGACAATGGACCCACATAGGCTAGTTCTGCTTTTAAGCATTTTTGTCAGCAATATCAAATCTATAATAAAAGCACAATATGTTAATTAGACCAGACGTCCTTCTGGACGACCTTCCGGATGAAGCCAGGGCTGCGAGGGTAGCCCGGGTCTTGGGTGCCAGAGGGAAGCTGGTGCCGGTAGCCAGGGGAAGGAAGGCCTACTCTTGCAAGAATTTTGTGCATCAGGCCTCTAGTTTGTCATAAAACTGGTATCCCTTACAACCCTCAAGGTCAAGCAATAGTGGAAAGAGCCAATCATACTCTTAAAATGCAATTACTAAAACAGAAAGGGGGAGAAGGATGTTATGTGTCACCTCAAAACACACTCAGTCATGCTCTTTATACTTTAAATTTTTTGAATTGCGATGCAGAGGGTCGTACAGCAGCCAAAAGGCATTGGGCCTCCTGTACAATAGCCTCCGTGGTGTTAGCCTGGTGGTAAGATGCACAAACTGGACAATGGTTTGGACCAGATCCAGCAATGATGTGGGGCAGAAGTTGTGTTTGTATCTTTCCAGAAGGAGCAGCGCAACCAATTTGGGTGCCAGAGCATTACGTGTGTCACCACAATGGACCCAGAGAAGCTCCTTGTCCCTTCGCTCAAAAGACTGAGAGTTGCAACAATGACAGCAATAAAGAAAAGGACGATGACAAAGGCTACACAAGGTACCGAGGTGCCAACATGGGGTCAGCTGAAGAAGTTAACAACTGAGGCCCAGCAGATGGTAGAAAAGCAAGATGGGGAAATTACTCCCTCAATCATGTTTCTGGCTATGCTAGCATTGGTTAGCTGCCAGTCATCTGTAAAGTCTTGAGCAGCCAAGTCCGAGGACTCTGAGTAAATTGAGGGGAAGGGACCACGGGAGGTTGGCCGCCAGCCCCAAGGAGGGAGCCAGTCCTCAGCCCCCCTGGGAAAGGGGCCATTTCCGCTGCTACCCACACCCCGTTCCCCATCCCAGCCCAGGCCCAAGGGCCCCTGTGGGGTCAGAGAGGAGGCAACAGTCGCCGGGCTGGGCGCAGAAGGAATGGATGCCAGATGCTGAGGCCACTGTTGGCACCCCGCCACTGCATGGTTTCCCGCCTCCCCCCCTTCCCCCCTCCCTCGCTGCCGCACCGCCACTGCGGCATGTGGCCCCTGGGAAAGGGAGAGGACTGGAGTGAGACAAACCCTTGTGTCAAGGGCTGACTTTCAATAGATCGCAGTGAGAGAGCTACTCTGCTATGTACGAAATCCCAACCCAGAAGCAGGTCTCTACAAATGGCTTAGCACCAGGGGCCAATGGGGGCTAGTTGGCCAGGGGGAGGGGCCGTGGGAGGTTGGCTGAGGGAGTGCACTGACTATCAGGGGGCAGCTCCTGCGTTGAGCATCTGCCCCCTTGTGGTCAGTGTGTGTCACAGCGACTGGTCGTTCTGCCCGTTCGGTTGTAATGGTCGCTTAGGCTTTTATATACATACTAGAGGCCCGTTGCAGGAAGATTCCTGCAAGAATAGGGCTTCCTCGGGTCTATTCCTGCAAGAATAGGGCTTCCTGAGACGGCAGCGAAGCAGAGAAGGGAGCGAAGCCCACCGAGGCAGGCTTCAGTCCCTTCTCTGCTGCCTCGCTCCCTCCCTTCTCTGCCACCTGGGCTCTCTCCCTTCTCCGCCGCTTTGCTCCCTCGCCGGGTCAGGGATCCGGGGCCCAGGTCCCGCGGGCAGCGTCGAGCGTTGCCGGCCCCGCCTCACCAGGTGAGGGGTCTGGGCCCCGGGGCAGCTTCACGTGCTGCCGGCCCTGCCTGCAGTATGCAAATTAGTCGCCATCTTTGTTGGCGGTTAATTTGCATATCACGCTGATTAGCCAATGGGAGGTGTAGCGAAGGTATGGTCAATTACCATGTTTATCTATTATTAGATAGGATACTAGAGGCCCGGTGCACAAAATTTGTGCACTGGGGAGGAGAGTGGGGGTCCCTCAGCCTGGCCTGCACCCTCTCACAGTCCAGAACCCCTTGTGCCTTACCGCTCACCTGCTCACTGCTCCTTACCACTCAGCTCGCTGCTCCTTAGTGCTGATATAGAGGTGGGAGAGGCTCCCACCACCACCGCTGCGCTTGCCAGCTGCTGTGAGCCCTTCTGGCTGAGCAGCGCTCCCCCTGTGGATCCCTGCCCCCTGGTGGTCAGTGAGCATCATAGCGACCGGTCATTCTGGTCGTTCCACTATAACCGTCACTTAGGCTTTTCTTAGATAGACTAGAGGCCCAGGGCATGAATTTGTGCACTAGTGGGGTCCAGCCCCAACTGGGGTGTATCGGGTCTGGGCCTGTCGGGAGGAGGTGATGGTGGGAGATTGGCCGGCTGGCCTACCCTGATCGGGCCCAATCAGAGCTGGGACGGCTGGGGGGAGGGGCCACGGACAATTGGCTGGCGGGCCCCACCCCAATGGGGTGGGTGGGGCCAATTGGGGGCCAGGAGCCCGGGGAAGGGGCCATGGGTGGTTGGCCTGCTGGCCCTGCCCCTGATTGGAGTGGGGGAGGGCCGATTGGGGGTGGAGCTGGCTGGGGGAAGGGGTTGCGGGCTGATCGGGGTAGTGGGGCTGATCAAGGGTGGGGCCAGTGGCCTGGGGGAGGGGCCATGGGTGGTTGGCCAGTGGGCCTGCTCCTGATCAAAGTGGGGGGAGCCGAGTGGTGG
>NW_005356437.1:1704537-1705294 GCF_000412655.1 Myotis brandtii
ACTGGGGTGGTGGGGGCCTTTTGGGGGGGGAGGCTGGCCGGAGGAGAGGGGTTGAAGGAGGTTGGCCGGCCACTCCCACCCTGTATTGGGGTAGAGGGGGCAATCAGGAGTGGGGCTGGCCTAGGGGAGGGGCTGCGTGCCAGTCGGGGTGGTGGTGGCCCATCGGGGTGGGACCAGCCAGGGGGAAGGGCCGCGGAGGGGTTGGCCGGTTGCCCCACCCTTGATTGGAGTGGGAGAGTCTGATCAGGGGCGGGACTGGCTGAGGGAAGGGGCCACGGGAGGTTGGCTGGCTGGCCCCACCCCCCGATCAGGCTGGTTCACTGGCCGCAGTGGGCATTATAGCAACCGGTCATTTCAGTTGCTTGCTTTTTATATATCTACACTAATAAAAGAGAAACATGGTAATTAGCGTACGACCGCTACCCTTTTCATTGGCTAATCAGTGAGTATATGCAAATTAACTGTCAGCCAAGATGGCGGCCGGCAGCCAGGCACTGAAGCGAGCACGAGGCTTGCTTGCTGCAGACTCCAACGTTCCCCGCCTAACTTGCCAGCCTCTCAGTTGCAACTCTAAGCAACTATATACTATGTTGCAAATAAGAAGCTAAACAAAACCCCAGAAAAGGGCTTCCATTCAGCCGGGCTCGGACCGCAACATTGTATCTATGTTTTCAGCAGCAAGGCCTCAAAGCTAAAACTGGCCCAGAAAAAAAAAAAAAAAAGAGAAGAAAACAAGGAGCGGTTGGAAGCTTTAGTC
>NW_005356437.1:1706923-1714904 GCF_000412655.1 Myotis brandtii
GAGTGCACAATTTTTGTGCACCGGGCCTCTAGTATAGATATGTAAAGAGCAGGTTAGCTTAAAGATTTTTTTGTCTCCAAAAATAATTGAAATACTATTCAGGGAAAAAAGGAAATAAATGTCCAGTTGGAAATATTCCGGAGAATATTCTTACCTTCCATTGCAAAGTGAGTGAATTTTTGGTCCGATTTGCTATCCTTGGTGGATTAGGTATGTCAGGTTCACAGCTCAAGGTGGTAAAGCTTTCAGTTTCTGAAGGAGTTCCCTTTATACAATTGTATTCGGCCTGGACTCTATGGTGATAAAATAAATAGTTTTATCCTGCAGAATCATTGCAAACAGACCTTCAATAGCATCACCTTTAAGCACTTGCAAATTAGAAAGTTCCCCTCTAAACGGTTTATTAAGAAAATATGCACATTAAAAGGGTGGCCATTAAAAAGAAAAAAAAAAGATAGACTAGTGGCTTTTACCTTTTTTTACTGCAAACCAAAAGTAAAAAAATACATTTTAAATTGTGACATAACTGTCTGTGCAATATGTATTATCCACAGGCACACTAATACTAGTGTGTGTACACATGTGCAAAACAAGTGTCCCGAAACAATATCCTTAACTAGAGTAATACATATACTGATACTCTTCCATTCCATTTGATAACATTTAATTTTTTTAAATGCTGAATATAACCCTACAACATTAATTACACGATCCAATAATGGCTGCAATCCACAGTTTGAAGAATACTAGGTTAGACAATACATTGTGTTCATCCACAGGAAGTAGAACTGAAGATTTAATTTAATAGTTTAATAGGAACAATCCTATCCACAAATGTTCTTTTTCAAAATGAAGATGACTAAGTAAATGCATTATACTCAGTCCCAACCAGGGAAGTCCCTGGAGTCTATAATTTTGGTAAATTACAATGGAAGACCTATGCAGAGTAAAACAGTTTCTAAGTTATCCCCAATTAAATGTGAAATCGTAAGAATTTTAGTATCTCAAACTCATTCCAAAAAAAGATGTAATAAAGATACATAAGTATAAGTCACATATTATTTGATTCTGTTTTATAAAAATTTCATAAGCTGGGACAATTTCTAGTGCTAAACCAGATATTGTAGACATATTATAAATATTAACTGTGTATTTATTCCAATCCTTATGTCCTACAAACAGGGTGACTAATCCTTCAATATAACAACCTAGTTAAAATGTTCTACTTTTGTGGGAAAGTATTGATAATTGTGCAAAAAAAACCTTATGAAAGTCCATGTTTTTAATACAAAGTGAATAATTAAATTACATTGGAGATTTTTAAGAAAATGATTAAAAATAACACTACCTATGTTCTATCATAGAAAAGCTACATGTAGGAGGTTTCTTACTTTGCATGGTATTCCGTAGCTGGTTTGAGATCATTTAAAGTGACACTTGTTTCTTCTCCTCTGGGGAAAAAAGGTAATATTTCATTGTCTGGTAAATAAAGCATTTCTGGAGGATATGCATTATGTACACTGTAGGTAATTTATAAAATTATACTGCTTCTTTATAACCTGTGATCATATTCAAATTCCCCTAATATGGAATTTCTTTAATTAGGATATGTGCCAAACTTAAGTATGTACCTGCATACTACTTTAAAATAAGTGTGGTAAGCAAATCAAGATATAGAATCATTTTATATTATTTAAAAATCCACTTTGCACATAGTTGAAATGAGAAATAACACATGTAATACTGAAATAAAAACTACCAAATTTTTACATGGAGTCTGCCACTATTGCATTTTATTAGAATATAACATGAAACTTTAAAATGTTACAGTTTAATGAGTAGATAAGAAAAAGCAATAATCGCAATTTAAAGTAAAGCATTTCCCATAGCCACTATGACATTTTTATTTTATTTTTATTTCTTTTTATTTTTTTTATATATTTTATTGATTTTTTACAGAGAGGAAGGGAGAGGGATAGAGAGTTAGAAACATCGATGAGAGAGAAACATCGATCAGCTGCCTCCTGCACGCCCCCCAGTGGGGATGTGCCCGCAACCAAGGTACATGCCCTTGACCGGAATCGAACCTGGGACCCTTGAGTCCGCAGGCCGACACTCTATCCACTGAGCCAAACTGGTTCGGCCACTATGACATTTTTAAACACAACAATACTCATCTTCTTAAAATAATCATTTCATACAACTATTACTTGGTATGTAGCCAACAAACCAGCCTCTTTTCTATTTATTAAAAAAAATAAATAAATAAATCACTGTTCTCTGCTTCATTTCCTTCATCCAAGTTTCTCTCCTCTCCACTTTTTGGACTTCTGCAATCCCCTCCTCCCTGTTTTCCAGCTACCTTGTTTCTCAAATCAAAACCAGTAAATATGAGAAAAAAACAAACAGGTCTCATTGGTGAAAATACATTTTAATGAATTGGGCAGTTACAGCAGCATCCTCAGAGAGAGACCTTAATGGAGGGGAAAGGAAGTGACTAATTTCCCTCCTGTTCTCTCTTGTCAGGCTGCAAATGGAGACAAAACCTCTTAAAAAGCAACCATAGCTAATTATAGACGACCAGTAACACACAAAAACTCCCTTTATGTTGATGGTCCTTTATCCCCTTAGATAGGGAGTAAAAAGGGGATAAAGGTAGGTAGGTTTGTCTCTTGAGAAAAATGAATAGAACAAACACAAGGAAGTCTCAAGAGAGATAGGAGACAACATTTTTATAATCTTATGCTACCAGATGATAATTACTGGGGTAATTTCACTTTCCTTTCTTCCCTATACTAGCTATTTTTGGAAAAAAGATACACAAAAGGCTGATGTATCCAGTATTCTGTATTAATTATGATCATTTGAATGACTGACCAACCTCATTTACAATCTTTCTGGTGCTTAAATTATAACTAATAATCAACTTTACTCTATTTTTTCATTAGAATAAGCAATTTCTATATGAATAAGGACAGAAAAATAATTTATTATTTTATTTTTTAAAATATATTTTTATTGATTTTAGAGAGGAAGGGAGAGGGATAGAAAATTCAATGATGAGAGAGGCTGCCTCCTGTGCCCCCCCTAGGGCCCTCCCCCCCGCAAACACATACCAACCACTCTTACTGGGGATTGAGCCTACAATCCAGGCATGTGCCCTGACCATGACCTCCTGGTTCATAGGTCAACATTTTTTTTTAATTAAATATATTTTATTGATCCTTTACAGAGAGGAAGGGAGAGATATAGTTAGAAACATCGATGAGAGAGAAACATCGATCAGCTGCCTCCTGCACATCTCCCACTGGGGATGTGCCCGCAACCCAGGTACATGCCCTTGACTGCAATCGAACCTGGGACCCTTCAGTCCGCAGGCCAACGCTCCATCCACTAAGCCAAACCGGTTTCGGCCATAGGTCAACATTTAACCACTGAGCAACACCAGCAGAGCAGAAAAATAATTTATTTTACAACTAGTCAATCAAAAATGTCACAATTTTAGCCACTGACCCTTTCTAAGGCTACTTGATGTATAATAAATACACTTTGTAGCAAGAAAAGAGAACTATGATAGGTTTTCAAATTACGATTATTAATAAACCAACATACAAATGAGGAATAATGGCACTAAATTCATTTTGCAATAGGACATGAGCTTATACAAATAAGAATTAAATCTAACTCTTCAGAGGAGCATTACCATATTTCATGAGTTTGTAATCTAAGAGTTCTCATTTTTGGTCCTGGCTTGTACATATTACAATTTATATTTATGTCTCAGGAATATGTGAATAGTGAACCATCTGTTAGGGAACCTACTGAAAAATAAAAAAGCTGAATTGGTCAGTGAAAGCAAGGGCTTTCCCTGTGTGTACCAGCCAGCATTTGGACTATTTACATTGAAATCACTATCACTGCTCAATTTATAGTACAAAATAAAAGCACGAAAAGAGAAAAGTAGAACAAAGGTAGTATTAAGCTCCTTATGATAAACCACAACTTATGTAATGGGAGGGAGTAAGATATAACAAATACCTACACATATACACTTTTATATTTCCCATCTTTTCCAGTACTTGAGACCAGAATTTCATAACCATAGAGCTCTGGTACAGTAGTCTCATCTGTTTCGCCGTTAATGAAGCTGGAAGGAGGTGACCAGGTAAGTACTACTGTCCTTGCCTGGATGTCTGAGGCCTGCAAAAACACAATATTTAAAAGCTCTAGGAAGCAACTGTAACGTACACAATGAACAGTGAAAAATCTAATGGTGTTTCAAGATTAAATAAAATATATACATGTGTCTACTTACATACAATGGATTACAAATAGAAACCTATTCATTTGTAGATGATATATAATTTATTCTGAATGGGCAGGTGGGTTAAACAAAAGTTTAAAGACCAAAAGAAAAAGACAAAAAACTCAAGAGAAAAATGAGGAAAGAACATGGACTGTCCAAAGACTCATAAATATAAATGGGTAATATATGAAATTATGTGTAACTGCATCATAATTAAATACATGTTAACTAAAACAAGATGCCATTTTTTATCCACCAGCATGTGAGGATCTACAATAACATCATGCTCCATTTTATGGAAGAAAAATATTTAAAAAAGTTAAGTGACTTATCCCAGATCACTCAACTCCTGAGTGCACATCTAAGGCTGAGACTAGCTTGATAATCTCTCACATACACTACACTTGAGTCACATGATTGAGCTTTTCTTCTTTTATTTTGGCTCCTCAAATGTGTCACATTTCAGTTCTTTTCAAATGCTGGTTGTTTGCAATACTATCCCCACACTCTCCCACTGTCCACAGTGCCAGGCCACTACTTTTTTTTAAAATTTTGGTTCAATCATCCTTCCTTAGGGACCTTTGTTTGACATCCCTGTCAAGCTCTAGTCTCCCTATTATTACATACTAGAGGCCCAGTGCACAGATTCGTACACCAGTGGGGTCCCTCGGCCTGGCCTGTGGGGATTGGGCCAAAACTGGCTCTCCAACACCCCCCAAAGGGGTCCCGGATTGCGAGAGGGCAGTTCTCGGGTGACGCACCCCGGAATTGGGCTCCCTCTCTCTGGTTCTGGGTGTGTCACCCAAGAACCACCACTGCCAAGTCAACACAGCTAGGTAGTTCCTGAATTGAGCGTCTGCCCCTGGTGGTCACTGCGCCTCATAGCTACCAGTCAGATGGTTGCTTAGGCTTTTATATATACAGATTCTTATAGTACTCTCTTTGTTGTGACACCTCATAGATATAGTTTTATATTTATTGCATGATGCTTACTCTATTAACCGCAGTTCTGAGGGCAGAGGCCATGCCTGCCTTTTGCTTTCCATTCTATCTACAGCTTCTATCACAGTATCTCACATTTTGTAAATGGTCACGTATTTGTGGAATGATTAAGTAAATGAATAAATTTAATTTGGTATTCTAAATGATTTAATAAAAAAGGCATAGCTACCCAAACTGTTAAAAAAAACCCGCTTAAAACAAAGTAAAGCAAAACCAAACCATCAGCATTACATTATGTTTTATGATACAGGGCTACTGTTTTATTAAATTACCTCTTCCCCATAATATTGGGCAAGAAATTCTTTTAAAAAATTGTTTCAAGCTTTATTTGCCTGGAAAAATTATACTTTTAGTATTATATGATGAGAAATGCTTCTAGCACTAGTTATTATATCATTCAAATAATTCTATTAAGGCTATCAAATTACTTTTAAAGTTCATCTAATTCGGATATATCTAGATCTTGGAAGAATAATGCCTGAATTTCAATCTCAGCTTTAATACTACTTATTAAACCCACTCTTTCCTCATCTGTAAAATAGGGAAAATAGTACAGAGGGTTGTTGTAGAAATTAAAGAAAGTAATGTATACGTGTATTCAAAGTACTTTGGACAGAGTCTGACACTAGGAAACTTATGTTAGCTGTTATTATGAAATAATTCTGTATATGTTTACATTAATTTTTATGTATACATACAGCTCAATTCTTAAGAGAGAACAAATTAGAAGGAAAATTATAGCATCCAAATCTATTATTTAGGGTTGTCAGAAGAAACAAGACCATAGTAGCTTATTAGATTAGTGACTGTCTTACTCAAACTTCCTAAAATGGGGTAAAATGAAAAGGTAACCCTTTGTGGAGAAAATGTTAAGAGTAACAACTATCCTTGTACAAAAGTTACAGCAAATAATTTTTTAGATAACTTAGCACAAAATATTTTTCCATGGATTTTTTTTGGAGGTGGCGGGGCACAGGTAGAGTTTTTTCTTTTGGACACCAAAAAATACTTTTATCAGTGTTTAATAAATGATAATGGTTCTTTCTATCTGGCAAGCTTGCCATGCTTATTTCTGCTCTCCCTTTCCTATTCCTTCCAACTTTTGTGCCTTTTGTAACTCATCAGAGGCTCAGAGAAAGCTTTCTTGATTGTTCTATTTAAATAACTCCCCTTTTCCCAGTAACTTATCATATCACCCAATTTCTGTAGTAGCACTTTTTACAACCACACACAATCTGTATATTTGTTTTTTATTTATTGGCATATAGCAAGGGCTCAATACATATTTTGATTGTCATGGTGATAAATATTTTGATGAACTGACCACATGGATAACTATGCAGCTCTTCAAAGAATAATGTAATAACATAGAAAGATTGCTAAGGCATAACAGTGCTCGCCATAAGCAATAGGGTACAGTATAACCCCTTTTTCATAAAGAGACAAAAGAAAAAATTTATATTTTGCTGGACAGACACATACAAATAAACTGAAATAGTACTGGAAGGAATCCCAAACTGTTAAGCGTGATTAAATTGAGCAAGTGGATAAAAAGAAATTTATTTTTACTCTCTACATTTATGTGTTACTTACATATTTTACCATATTAATTATAAAATATTGGGATTCAATTAGTCACTGGCACTTGTTAGCTGCTTTTCAAATGAAATGAAGTCATAACTCTTAAAAAAAACAGAGAAAGAAAAAGACTAGTAATATGAACTACTGTGATATTTTGGTTTTCTCTTCTAGTCTTACTCTAATTTTTTCAAAGGCTTTTCTTCATATGGCTGTAATCATGAAGTCCAAATAGTTTGATCCCCAGCACTTTTTCTTACAAAAGCATTGTTGTGAGTTTTTGCAGTCTTCAAATATACAAATATATATATTTTTAGTGATTTTAGAGAGAGAGAGGGGAGGGAGAAAGAGAAACATCAATGTGAGAGAGAAATATTCATCAGTTTCCTCATAAAGGGGACCAAACCCGCAAACTGGGCATGTGCCCTGACTAGGAATTGAACTGGTAACCTTTCAGTGCCGGGATGACACTCAACCAACCAAGTTACATCGGCCAGAGCCAAAACCATATTTTTAAGTGGCTATATCATTCTGGCCAGTAAAAACATTCTAATTTATCTATGCATTCCTTTGTTTTATTTTTGTTAATATTAGTGCTGGAACATACATTTTTTTTTCTTTTAAAAAAAATCTGTAGTGCTGAAAGTATTACATAGGTTCTCCCCCCCCCGCCGCCCTTGACCTCTTCTAACCCACCTTGATCCTCCCACCCAGGCCATCATCACCCTACTGACTGTGTCCATGGGTTATGCATATATGCATACAAGTTCTTTGGCTGATCTCTTCCCACCCACCACCCCCACCTTCCCTCTGAGATTCCTCAGTCTGTTCCATGTTTCTATGACTCTGGATATATATTGTTCATCAGTTTATTTTGTTCATTAAATTCCACATATGAGTGAAATCATGTGATACTTGTCTTTCTTTTATTGGCTTATGTTGCTTAGCATAATACTCTCCAGGTCCATCCATGCTATCTCAAAGGGTAAGAGATCCTTCTCTTTTATTGTTGCATAGTATTCCTTGGTGTAAATGCATCACAGCTTTTTTATCTATTCACTAGAGGCCTGGTGCACGAAATTTGTGCGGGGGGGA
>NW_005356437.1:1714937-1722223 GCF_000412655.1 Myotis brandtii
GGAAGGTGAGGGTAGGTGAGGGAGGGAGGTGGTTGTCCCTCAGGCTGGCCTGTGCCCTCTTGCAATCCGGGACCCTTCAGGTAGGGTCCCTAGGCCTGGCTGGTGATCAAGGCCTATCTTGGATTTCCTTCCCACAGCTTCTGGCAGCTGGCCCAGCCCCCACTGCTGCCACTGCTTGCCAGCTGTGTGGTGCTGCCTGCCCCTGCCCCCCAGCACCGGTTGCTTCCCTCTGTGGGTGACAGGCAAGGGGTGTGATTGCTTGGCTGGCCTGGGCCTTCCTCTGTGGGGCAATTGATCGTGGAGCCCCCAGATGGGTCGTCCCCCACAGGGAGGCCCCACCCACCTGCCACTGCGCCGCCAGCTAGGTAGCCTGGGCTTCTCTCTGTGGGCGATTGTGGGGTGATGGCGGGGCCCCTCAACCAATCGCATTATACCTGCCTTAGCTGGCCTGGCACCAGTGCATGTCATAGCGTGGTTGTCCGGAAGTTCATCCGGATGGTCGTTCTGTTGTTCGGTCGTTAGGTCGATTTGCATATTACGCTTTTGTTATTATAGATTTACTGATGGACATTGGGCTGTTAAGTCTTAGCTATTGTAAACTGTGCTGCTATGAACATAGGGTACATACATTCTTTCTGATTGGTGTTTTGGGTCTTTTAGGATATATTCCTAGAAGTAGGATCATTGGGTCAAATGACAGTGCCATATTTAATTTTTTGAGGAAACTCAATACTATTTTCCATAGTGGCTGCAGTGTACTAGGGTTCCCACCAGCAGTGCACTAGGGTTTCCTTTTCTCCATATCCTTGTCAGCACTTGTCATTTGTTGATGGGTGCCATACTGACAGGTGTAAGGTGATAACTCATTGTCCTTTTAATTTGAATCTCTCTGATGATCAGTGACTTTGAGCATTTTTTCATGTCTCTTAGCCATTTGTATATTAACTTTGGAGAAGTGTCTATTCAGGTTCTTTGCCAATTTTTCAACTGGACTGTCTTACTTTTGTTAAGTTGTATGAGTTCCTTATATATTTGGATTTAACACTTTATCAGATGTATCATTGCCAAATATGTTCTACCATACAGTGGGCTCCTTTTTCATCTTGTTGATGGTTTCTTTGGCTGAGCAGAAACTCTTTATTTTGATGTAGTCCAATTTGTTTATTTTCATCTTAGTTTCCTTTGCTCTACGAGATGTATGGCAAACATATTGCTATGGGAGATGTCTGAGATTTTGCTGCCTATGTGGTTTCCTTTAGAATTTTTATGGTTTTACAACTTACACTTAAGTCTTTTATCCATTTTGAGTTTATTCTTGCGAATCGTGTCAGTTGGTGGTCTAGTTTCATTTTTTTGCATTTATGTGTCCAATTTTCCCAACACCATTTATTGAAGAGACTGTCTTAACTCCATTGTATGGTCTTGTCTCCTTTATCAAATACTAATTGAGTGTAATGGCTTGGGTTAATTTCTGGGGTTTCTGTTCTGTTCCATTGAACTATATGCCTGTTCTTGTGCCAATACCAGGCTGTTTTAATTACAGTGGCTTTGTAGTATAACTTGATATCTGGTATTGTGATTCCTCCAACATAGTTCTTTCTCAAGATTGCTGTGGCTATTTGGGGTCTTTTTTGATTACATATAAATTTTTGGAGTATTTGTTCTAGGTCTGTGAAATAAGCTTTTGGTATTTTAATAAGGATTTCATTTAATCTGTAGAATGCTTTAGGTACTATGGACATTTTAATGATGTTGATTCTATCAATCCATGAACATGGTATATTCTTCCACTTGTTTATATTTTCCTCTATCTCTTTTTTCAATGACCTGTAGTTTTTGAAGTACAAGTCTTTTACCTCCCTGCTTAAGTTTATTCCTTAGTATCTTATTTTTTTGTTGCAATAGCAATGGGATTGCTTTTTTAGTTTCTCTTTCTGCTAAGTCATTATTGGTGTATAAAAATGCCATGGATTTTTGGGTGTTAACTTTGTATTCTGCTACATTGCTAAATTCATTTATTAAATCTAGTTTTTTGGTGGAATCTTTAAGGTTTTCTATGTACAATATTCATGTCATCTGTGAATGAGTATTTTACTTCCTCCTTTATAATTTGGATGCCTTTTATTTCTTCTTCTTTTCTGATCACTGTGGCTAGGACTGCTAGTACTATGTTGAGTAAGAGTGGTGAAAGCGGACATCCCTGTCTTGTTCCTGTTCTTAGGGGAAATGGTTTCAGTTTTTTCCCATTGAGTGTGATGTTGGCTATAGATTTGTCATATATGACCTTTTAATGTTGAGGGGTGGAGATACCTCTATCCCCACTTTGCTGAGAGTTTTTATTAAAAATGGGTGTTAGATTTTGTAGAATGCTTTTTCTGCACATATTGAAAGATCATGTGATTTTTGTCTTTTAATTTGTTTATGTATCACATTCATTGATTTGCAAATAATGTAACAGCTTTGCATCCCCAGAACAAATCCCACTTGGTCATGGTGCCTGATCTTTTTAATATATTGCTGGATCCATTCTGCTAATACTTTGTTCAGGATTTTAGCATCTATGTTCATCAGGTAATTGGCCTGTAATTCTCTTTCTTTGTAATGTCTTTATCTGATTTTGGAATTAGGATAATGCTGGCCTCATAAAAAAGAGCATGGAAGTGTTCCTTCCTCTTGGATTTTTTGGAATAGTTTGAGGAGGATAGGTGTTAGTTGTTCTTTGAAGTGTGTTAAAACTCTCCTGTGAAGCTGTCTAGACTAATGCTTTTGTTTGCTGGGAATTTTTTGATTACTGCTTCTATTTCATCAGTTGTTATTCAGGTTTTCTGATTCATCCTGATTCAGTTTTGGAAGATTATCTATTTTTAGGAATTTTTAGGATTGTCCATTTTGCTCAGGTTGTCCAGTTTGTTAACATATAGTTGTTCACACGTTTTTGTTTGTATAGCTTTTTATTGAGAAACAGGACTACACAGTTTCATAGAAGTTAAATTTATATTTCTCTTGATTACTAGTGAAGAAGTCTTTAGGGTCTTAATGGGTTTAAAAAAATATCACTGTATAAGGACTTCACTTATTGTTAATCTGATGCAAATTTTCTTATATTTGATGCAAGTTTTTTTTCTATTAGGCTATCTAAAAAACATGCAGAAAATTCTAGGCAGCCATTTCTGCTGACATACCCTTTGTTGATTTCTTCTAATATACCTACACTTATAAAGGATTGAGGAACATTAATTTTCTTGTATAGGTTGATATTATTTAACTATTTTTGTGTCTGGAGTTAGTTGGATATATTTTATATGGAAATCACATATATAGTTTTTTTAAAACTTGGTAATTAGTTGTATCCACATTCTTTATTAATCTTTGCCTGGTCCAAATGATTTTCAATAGCGTATCTAAATCCTTGTTTTAAAAAAATGAATTCTTGTTTGAATATTCTGCTTTACTGATAACTTTTCTCTCCTGTCAGACCCATATTGATTCATAATTGACCTCATATTCCTCATATAGAATTAAGTATGAAGTAAGGCTTAAATCAAAATATACCAAAATCCTCTATGAACATAGTAAATATAAATGTAAAGAAAATAAATGAAATACTTACCACCGGTTTGACAATGTTGGAAAGAAGTGCTTCAAAGGCTTTAGTTTCTTCATCTTTTTCTAAAAAAATTTTTTTTGAAAATTAAAAAATGGGCTTAAATGCAATCATCCCACTCCCACACAATATGTCTTGTAAAATAGGTTATTATTTGAGATTTTTACTTTCTAGCTTTTACTCCTTAGTTCATTCTTAGTAGCTTGTGGCTCTCCAGGATTCTTCTGCTTCAGTTTCTATTTTCATTTTAACCATGATTACTAATTATAATACAAACATATATATATATATATACACACACACACATACACATATATATGTGTATGTGTGTATATATATATTTATATATATATAAACTAGTCAATAAGATTTACATATAGAAAGTATATTTTTATTCATAGTTGTAAAAAATACTTGTTCTCTGTAGAAAACATGACATTTGGAGCATGACTAAATGACCAAAAGGTTAGAATATACTTTTACTAAGTTAAATATTGAGGAGAAATAATACCAAAAAGAATATCTGAGTATTTTAAATAGTTACCTTCGATTTCTGTATCCATTTGTGCACCACCTTTACCTTTTCCTGACTTGTTCTTTGCTAATCCTGTGTTTACCCCACTAGCATTCTGCCCTTTTATAAGTCCATTATGTTCACTTATGGGAGAAGGGCATTTCTGGGGTGATGATGGTGGACTACTCATTTTATCTTTCTGTGTTCCTTGGCGATCCTTTAATTTTTTCTGCAAACGTTCATAAGTTTTACTAGATCTTTCATCTCTAAAGTTGGACCTTCCATGTGTAGAGTGAGTATCTATGAAAAAATAAAAAATAAAAAGACATTTACAAGGTCACTTTCTCCAAATACATTTATGGAATGAGAAAAGAACAGGAAATAAATCTATCATAATTATATAAAACAAAATATTTTGAAGAATAATTTTGCAAAAAAAACACCTATTTTTGTTTCTCCAACTGACAGAACCAAGTTTTATGACTTGATTTTATATATATATAAAATAAATTTACAGAGACATTCCTTTCCTTCAACTCTTCCCAAGTAACTGTTACTCTTCATAGAAATAGCATAGTGGTATGCTATGATTATCATAGGTGGGGAATAAGACCTGAATTGAGTTGTGGACAGTTCTTTTTCTTTTACTCTTTTGTACCCATTACTCTTAGCATCTCTTTTAACTTCAAACATATAAAATAGGGAAAAGAAAACCACCAACCACCACCTGCCTCAATTTAAATTCCCTTATGATTCAAAAAAGCAAATCATCACTAAAAAATAAAGTTTTACGAGTTAGCAAAAAGAAATGAGTGGATCGTTTACTAATAGAATCTTTGGATATTGTAAATTCAAGGTTATGATTTTTAAAAATGTATTATTTCAAATAAAAGTCACACAACAATATAATAAAATTAATATACTCAATACTGTTAAAGCAACTGTCCTCATCTTATTTTTATTTTAAATTTAAAATCTGTAAAAATAACATTTTAAAATGAAGTCACAAAAATATCAGTCAAGTTTTAATTTATCAATGCTCTAACAAATTTGGTATAATATTCATTTTTTTTGTTCTATTAATCCTCACCAGAGAATATTTTTTCCACTGATTTTTAGAAAGAGTGGAAGGGAGGGAAGGAGGAGGAGAAAGAAAGAGGAGGAGAGACAAATATCGATGTGAGAGATACACATTGATTGGCTGCCTCCAGCATGTGCCAGGACCGGGCCAGGGATTGAACCTGCAACTAGGTATGTGTCCCTTGCCAGGAATTGAACCTGTGACCCTTTGGTGCATGGGCCAGCGCTCTAATCACTTAGCTATACTGGCCAGGGCAGTACTATAATTTTCTTGAAATAAGTACTATAAGGGTATGTACAATAACATTAGAATAAAAAACATAGGAATCTGGCTATCTACATGTTAAAAAGAGAACGAGTTTGGACTCTTACTTAACACCATATAGAAAAATTAACTCAAAATGCATCAAAGACCTAAATGAAGACACTAAATCTATAAAACTTATAGAATAAAACATAGGTGTAAAGCTGCATGACATTTGATTAGATAAGTTTCTTAGAAATGACAACCAAAGCACAAGCAATAAAAAAATTTGACTTAATCAAGATTAAAAACTTTTCTGTATCAAAAGATACCATCAAGAAAGTGAAAAGACAACATGAGAGAAAAATCTATAAATCATATATCTGAAAAGGTTCTTGTATCCAGAATATATAAAAACTCTTATAACTCAACAATAGAAAAACCAAATAACCCAATTAAAAAAATGGGTGAAGGATTTGAACAGACATCTCTCCAAAGAAGATGAAAAGATTCTCAACACCTGTAGTTATTTAGGGACAAGCAAATCAAAATTATAATGAGATAAAACTTCACATTCCAGGATGGCTAGAATCAAAAGCCAGATAATAAGAAGTTTTGGCAAGTAAATGGAGAAATCAGAGTCCTCATACATTGCTGGTAGGAATGTAAAATAGGGCAAACAATTTTGTAGTGGGTATACCCATAAAGTTAAATATAGATTTACCATGTGAGCCAGCAATTCTACTGTTAGGTATATACCCAGAAGAAATAAAAACATATGTCTACACAAAAACTGTATACAAATGTCACAGCATTGAAATTCATAATAAACAAAAAATGGAAATAACCCAAATGTCCATCAACTAACAAATGGGTAAATAAAATTATATCCACATAATGGAGTATTTTAAGAATACTAAGGAATGGAGTACTAGTCATGCTACAAACTTGAAATATATAAACCTTGAAAAAAATATGTTAAGTGAAGAAAGCTACACACAATAGGCTACACATTGCATAAACATTTATATCAAATATACATATGTATGTACACTTATAGAAAATATCTAGAATAGGAAAATACATAGAGATAGAAAGTAGATTAGGAGATAGGGTAAAGGAAAATGGAACTGACTGTTAATAGACACAGAGTTTCTTTTTGGGATGATAGAAATGTTCAGGAATTAGATAGGAGTAGTGAATATGATATATAGTGAATATACTAAAAACCACTGAATTGTACACTTTAAAGTGGTAGATTTTGTTACATAAATTATACCTCAATAAAAAAAGAAAAAACACAGAAACTGTAATTAGTATGTACTTTTAAAATGTAGTTATCCAAATGCCTTTATATTTATTACTCAATATAAATAAAATAATAAAGCAACCATGGTGGAGTGGGGAGGGGACTACAAAGAATATGTAGTAGAAGAGCAGGAACTTTATTATAAAAAAGATCTTATAGGGTTAAAATCTTCAGCAATGAACTAGCAGGGACCATGCAAAAATTACTTAACATTACTGAGTCTCGGTTTCTTTATCTGTTATTTTGCAGAATTTTATTGAGGCTTAAGTGATATAATCTATGTATCAGCACAGTGTCTAGCAAAGTTCAGGATCAATAATGGTAGTTGTTAACAGTGAAATGTTGGATTAAGTACCACTTTGGGAATCTATATAAAATATGGAAAAGGATCATGGAAACAGCTACGGGTTATAAAATGAATTGTCTGTTATTAAGATCCAGTGGTAATTTCCTTGGCTTATAACCTCATATACAATACTAGAGGCCCGGTACACAAAAATTTGTGCACTGGGGGGGGGGGGGGCAGGGGGGGGGG
>NW_005356437.1:1723432-1727528 GCF_000412655.1 Myotis brandtii
TGGCTTCCTCCGTCACTGAAGCAAGCAAGCCTCATGTTCGCTTCAAGCTGCCTGGCTGCAGGCCGCCATCTTGGCTGGCAGTTAATTTGCATATCGCCCTGATTAGCCAATGGGAAGGGTAGCGGATGTACGGCTAATTACCATGTTTCTCTTTTATTAGATAGGATGGCTCTTGTCTTCCACCACCAGGTAGCTAGTTTTATACTCTTCATGGGTTTGTATGCTTCACTTTCCTTCACATCACTGTGAATCATATTTAGTCTAATGTATATCCCCTTTGAATACGAATGGTTTTTAACAATGCAAAACAGTAGTAACTGCAACACCTAATTTTTCTTAAATTTTCTCAAACACATTTAAAAAAACTAAGTCATAATTACCAGTAAGAAAATAGAAGAGACTGATTTGTAATATAAACTGTTGCTACTCAAGCCCTGGCCAGTGTGTGCCAGGTGATTGGAGCATCATCCTGTATACTAAAAGATGGTGGGTTCAATTCCTAGTCAGGGCAAATACCCACACTGCAGGTTCTATCCCTGGTTGGGGAGCATGCAGGATGCAAACAATAGATGTTTCTCTCTCACATGGATGTCCCTCTGTCTTCCCCCTCTTCTGCTCTCTAAAAATCATTAAAACAAAAAACTCTTGCTACTTAAAAGTATATTCATTAGAATACTGCATGAGTCTCACCTGGGAGTTTGCTAGAAATGTAGAAAACCAATCCAGACTTACAGAATCAATATGCATTAATTGGGCAATAAAAATAAGTTTGAAAAATAGATTGTATCTACTACTTACAGGCTGTACTGCATATTTTAAATTTTGTATTTAGAGTTATATCTTCTTCAGATTTACTAAGCATAAATGACAGGTTCTGCTAACTGCAAGGGAAACAGTGGTGAATAAAGCAGATTCAGTTTTTAAGGGATTTACAGTCAAGTAAGGGAGAAAGTCATACAAAAAATTCAAATTGTGCTCAGTTCTGTGAAAGAAACAAATAGATTTCAGTGCTAGAGACTGATAACGCAAGGTTATGGATGGTTTCTCTGAAAGATATAATCTAAACGGGAAAAAAAAGGAAGCTTTCCAAGGAAAAGGGAGAAGAGCATTCCTGGTGGAGAGAAAACCATGTGCGGAGGCTCTGAGGCAAGAAAGCTTGGAGGTTCTGAAAAACTGAAGGGGGCTGGTGGGGACAAGAGGGAAATGGCAATTAGAAGCCATAGGACAGAGCTTTGTCCAGGGCAATGGTTGCAACTAGGGCCAATTTTGGCTCCTAGGGGTCATTTGGCAATTTCTGGAGATATTTTTAGTTGTCACAACTGGTTAAGGTGAGGGGAGGGTTGTAGTAGAGTACTACTGGTATCTAGTGGGTAGAAGGCAGAGATTCTGCTAAACATACTACAACAAAGCCAAGTCATGTTCTCCACAACAAACACTTATCCATCCCAAACATCAAGAGTACTAAGGTGGAGAAATCCTGGTCTGGGAAGGGGTTAGGACTTTATTTTAAATGCAAAGGGAAGTCACTAAAATAGAATAGTCTGATTTATATTTTTAAATGATTATTCTGGCTGCTCCTGGATGATTGGAGGCAAGAATGACAGCAGAAAACCAACTGGGAAGATGATGTTGCACTTGTCCTGACAAGAGGTGATGGTGGATTAGATCTGAGTAGCAGTTTAAAAAAAATAGATAGATCTGGGAAATTTCTAAAAATAAGACTAATATCAAATGATGTGGAGGAATCAAATTTTACCATCTGATTTTCACTTGAGCAAATTAAATGGACAGTGGTACTATATATTGAGATAAAGATGATTGAGAAAAGCAGGTTCCATGATTAGATTTATGTTTTAGAAATGGTATAACTGAGATGTATGAGGGCATTTAAGTGGAGTTATCAAGAAGCCAGTTAGAAATATAAGTGTGTGGCTCAAAGAAGAGGTTTTGGTGAAGATACAAATTTGAGAGCTCTCAGTATATAGATGGTATTTCAAGCCACAGGAAAAAATAAGAAAACTACTTTGTGTGTAGGGTTGTCTATTCTTCCCAACAATTTATTAACTCCCTTGAAGGCAGAAGTTACGTTTGTCTTACTGTTGTTTTTTTCCTCAATCTCTCAACAGAACCTAGCAACTTGGGTTAGTGGCATGATAGCCTTCAGGATTTAACAATGATGTGATAATTCCTGGGTGCAAATTTTTTAAAGAGCCTAGTCAGCCTAACAGAGGAGAGGACCTCGTGTTTGAATGTGTCCCCACTAAATATTGCTACATGATATATGTTACTTACCCTCTTTGATTTTCTGTATACTCATCTGCCTTGAAGGATGAGCACGAGGATGAAATACTTAGCCTAGTGCTTAGATAACAGAAAATGATTGTGATACTGTTATCATTTTTTGTTTCTTTTATATAATATAATAGCATCTATTATATCAAGCAGAGAAGAGCCAACTCCATAAAACAGGAATATTTTTAATGTCTTACCTACATCTCCATATACTTGTGAAGATTGATACTGTGGCATATACTGTGTTGCCATGTCTCCAGCTCCAGTCACAGGTGAGTACATATGGCGTGGTGGAGGGGGAATCATGGTTGGGACAGGAATGAAACCTGGCAGAGGAGGATGAGGAGAACGATGTATGACTGTGTGACCACCAGGATGAAACTCTGGTGCTTGAGGAACCACAACAACTCTTCGAACACCATTGTCTTCAATAACCTATAAAATAAACATTAGATCAAAAGTTTCTTCCATAAACTGTAAGCAATTCTTTTGAAATATGTTACTTTAGAGTAAGAATTTTTACACCATTAAAAATTTTAATTTAAAAAATATTACAGAATCAATTTGAAAAGACTTTAAATACATTAAGTATATATGAATTAGCATTGAATATGAAGTAGTTTTTGGTATATAATACAATATAAATCTTAAAACACTAATGAGATTAGCAAAATAATAATATAAACAATGAGCTATGATATTAGATATTATCCAATGTGTTATGTGCATCTAGTGATGTGGTAAAAAGGAAGGGAGATTCAAGGGAATTTTTGGTTTGGACACAATAGGGTCATGAATTATTTTCCTTTACTGTATTATGGGTAGGAGTTGAGGGAAAACAAGACGTTGCGAAATAGAAATAGGTAAAAAACTGGATCCAGACTCCTAAAGCTCAACCATATATTGAATTCAGGTACAAAATTCTTATGACCATGACCAGTACAATTTTAACAGCTGAACATAATTTTAAGGGAGACAAACATCTAATATAACACCACTTAAGAAAAAAATATTTGTGGCTTCAAAGTCTTAGAAATTACACATTTTAAAATAGGGGCCACATTGTGGGAAAGGACCTTTTTTTTTTTTTTTTTTTTTTTTTTAAATCCTGGAAACAATACTCATTTATTTTGTTTAGAAAACAATGTCCCTGAAACTCAGCTTCCTTCGTTATAAAGAAAAAAAGGTATTGGATTAGAATGATGATGCAATTCACATTGGTGTACATTAATTAGGTACATAAATAATTGGAAGCTGAAGAAGAGATGAATGATATACAAAGCAAAGGAAGTGTATACTCTGGCTGTTAAAATAACTCTAATATGAGACAAAAGGAATTGTGGGAAAGGATTTTTTTAAATGATGAATTTTTTTCCCTTTAAACCTCACTGAAGCAGCAAGGACATACAGGAAACGTCAAAAGGATATAGGACTTTATCTCAAAACTTGGAATCCCTCTATTAAAATAGGGTCTTTACTCTCTTTAGACTTAATTGGTTACTGTTGAGGTATAAAAAATGGATAATAATACCTTTCCTAAGGAAACAAAAAATAATTAAAATGTAAAGTACTAACTTGAAGGAAAATCCAGATATTTTTTCAGGAAAAACAAATTTTATTATGCTTAAAAATAGCAAATTTTATATATAAACATATTATGTGCTTGGTAGATATATTAGAAAACATACTTATTTGGGGGTACAGATAAGCCTAAAGTAAAAATAAATTACTGCTTTAGAAAGAAGATAGTTACTATTAAATAGTCCATTAAATTGCCCCCCCCCCCCCCCCCCCCCCCCCCCCG
>NW_005356437.1:1727602-1731663 GCF_000412655.1 Myotis brandtii
AAAATCCCCCCCCCCCCCGGGTTGAAGTGTGAGATGACTTGCCTGGAATATAGGTCTAGAAGACCAAATAAATTCATTGTGTTTTTTAAAAAATATACTAGCTCTAGAATTGGAATGCCTTGCTTCCAGCAAAATGGATGCCTCAATATCCCATCTTTCTCCCTAATTAACTCAGTTCTGGATTCAAACTCAGACAAGTGTATATATCTGGACACAAAATTGTATCTGATGCCCTAGCTGAAGAGAATCTGGAAACTGTTCATAGCTTCGTAGCCTCTCACTTACAGAAAGGGGCATTAGAAGAAGTTTAGAATGAATTTTAAATGGCCAAACCACAGGGTCTGTTACAATATACTGTTATTACCCTTTATCAACTCTCCAACTCACAAATCTCAAATGACCCCATTTCTGATAGGATTAAAGTCCATATCCTTTGACCTGCCATTCAACCTGGCTCTATAACCTATCTTCCTAGCTGTGTCTTTCTTCTACACCAAATCCTGAACCCTTAACTCTAGCTAGGCTGGTATACTTAAAAACCTATCTTCATATATACATTTCTGTATCTTTCCTCTTCACTTTGCTTTTCCTTAATCTAAAACTACATGGATCTATCTCATCTATTTTTCCAAATCTACTTCTAACTTTACCTCCTCTACTCATTTAAAAAACATTATTTGTTTATGAATAAAACAAAACATTGATAATTTAGGAGAGAAAAAACATTAGAGTGGTGTCTTTGTGGGGGCTCATACACACAGGGGCAGACAAAGAGAACAACGAAAGTAAATTATTTAGCATGTTGAAAAGTGATAAATACTATGGAAATAAAAGGGTGAATTAGCCTGGCTGGTGTGGTTCAGTTGTTGAGTGTCACCTCATGAACCAGGAGGTCATGGTTAGATTCCTGCCCCACATGCCTGGGTTTAAGGCTTGATCCCCAGAGTGGGGTGTGCAGGAGGCAGCAGATGGATGATTTTCTCTCATCACTGATGTTTTTTTCTCTCTCTCCCTCTCCCTTCCTCTCTGAAATCAATAAAAACTTTTTAAAAGGGTGAGTTAGAAGGGGACAAGTCATAGTATAAAATAGAGTGATCAAAATAGGCCTCATTGGCAAAATGAAATTTGAGAACAGACTTGAAGAAACTGAAGGAATTAGCTATGCAGAAATCTGGACGAGTGTTCTGGGTAGAGGGGAGAGTTAAAAAAAAAAAAAAGCCCTTAAAGTATGGTAGAAGTGACTAGATCAGCATAAAGGAGGAGGACAAAGGACAGAAGCATATGAGGTCAAAGAGATAGTGAGTGAGGAGAACCCAGGTCAGGCAGGGCTGTATTAGCTATTAAGGACTTAGACTTTAGCATTTACTCTCAGCAAAATGGGGAACCACTACAGAATCTTGGGGGTAAAAATGATAAAAGCCAGTGGTTCCTAGCTAGAGGTGATTTTGCCCCACAGACATTTGGCAGTATCTGGAGATATTTTTGGTTGTCACAATTTGGGGGTGGGGGTACTACTGTCATCCACTGGGTATAGGCCAATGCCAGGAATGATGCTAATTACCCTATAACACAGAAGACAAAACCCTACAACAAAAAATTACCAGAACTACAATGCCTATAGTGCCAAGGTTAAGAAATCCTGATATAGAGTCGAAACCAAGATGGCGGCATAGGTAAACACCTGAAATTGCTGCCTCACACAACCACTTCAAAAATACAACTAAAAGACAAAACGGACATCATCCAGAACCACAGGAAGGCTGGCTGAGTGGAAATTCTACAACTAGAAGGAAAGACAAAAGCACACTGAGACTCAGAAGAGGGGCAGAAGTAAAGTACAGAGGTACAGAGGCTCACGCGGAAAGGACTGGCAACTGAGGACGAGGCTGTCTTTTTCTTTTTTTTTTTTTGGGTGAATATTTTTTTTTTATTAAATCTTTATTGTTCAGATTACATTTGTTCCTCTTTTTTTCCCCCCCATAACTCCCCTCCTCCCAGTTCCCGCCCCGCCCTCCGCCCTCACTCCCCACCCACTGTCCTCATCCATAGGTGCACGATTTTTGTCCAGTCTCTTCCCGCATCTCCCATTCCCCTTTCCCCCCCAAGAATAGTCAGTCCATTCCCTTTCTATGTCCCTGATTCATTATAATCACCAGTTCATTCTGTACATCAGATTATTTATTCACTTGATTCTTAGATTCACTTGTTGATAGATGCATGTTTGTTGTTCACAATTTGTATCTTTACCTTTTTCTTCTTCCTCCTCTTAAAGGATACCTTTCAGCATTTCATATAATACTGGTTTAGTGGTGATGAACTCCTTTAGCTTTTCCTTATCTGTGAAGCTCTTTATCTGACCTTCAATTCTGAATGATAGCTTTGCTGGATAAAGTATTCTTGGTTGTAGGTTCTTGGTATTCAGCACTTTGAATATTTCTTGCCACTCCCTTCTGGCCTGCAAAGTTTCTGTTGAGAAATCAGCTGACAGTCGTATGGGTATTCCCTTGTAGGTAATTGAGTCTCTTTCTCTTGCTGCTTTTAAGATTCTCTCTTTGTCTTTTGCTCTTGGCATTTTAATTATGATATGTCTTGGTGTGGTCCTCTTTGGATTCCTTTTGTTTGGGGTTCTCTGCGCTTCTTGGACCTGTAAGTCCATTTCTTTCACCAGGTGGGGGAAGTTTTCTGCCATTATTTCTTCAAATAGGTTTTCAATATCTTGCTGTCTCTCATCTTCTGGCACCCCAATTATTCTGATGTTTGTACGCTTGAAGCTGTCCCAGAGGCTCCTTACACTATCTTCATATTTTCGGATTCTTTTTTCATTTTGCTTTTCCGGTTGGGTGTTTTTTGCTTCTTCGCATTTCAAATCTTTGACTTGATTCTTGCGCTCCTCTGGTCTGCTATTGGGTGTCTGTATAATATTCTTTATTTCAGTCCGTGTATGCTTAATTTCTAGTTGGTTCTTTATCATAGCATCGAGGGTCTCATTAGTTTTCGTGACTCTCTCCTCAAGTTTATTGACAGCTTCTAGCACATTTTTGCAAGCCCTCAAAATTGCGATTTTTAGCTCTATATCCTCCATTTCTGTCATGTTTTTTTGTCTCCGCATTTTTTATGCTTTCTTGGTGCACCCCCTAGTGGTCTTTGTGCGCAGTCTTGTTCTAGTTGAGCCTTGATTGTTGTAGTTAATACTAGAGGGATTTGACCACCAGGCCGACTGGCTGTGTGAATCAGCTGTGTCTGCCGCGGAAAACTTCTGTCCTCTGGGGAGGTGCTAATCTAGCCTTTGCCTGAGGCGATCCGGCAAATGGCTCTGCGCAGGGCTTGGGCGGGGCGGGCTCAACAGGGCGGGCGGAGGGAGCGGTTATGGCCCCTCTCAGTCCCGTTCCCAGAGGCTCTGCTTCTCAGAACCCCAGGAACCGCTGCAAACCTCGGAGGGAAAGCTGCCTTCCAACTGATGCCAGACACTCCCGCTTCTCCCGTTTGAGTCCGAGTCCCCAGCGATTCGCCCGTATCTGGAGCTCAGAGTCTGAGACTCCCCCCTGACCGAAAACGACAACCGCGCTCTCAGCCACCAGCCCGCTTTGCGCGCGCACCTCCGCACCTGAGTATTTTCCACACTGCGCCTCCTCTGAGCCTCGGTGTGCTGTTATTTTTCCTTCTAGTTGAAGAGTCTCTCCTCAGCCAGCCTTCCTGTGGTTCTGGGTGATGTCCGTTCCGTCTTTTAGTTGTATTTTTGAAGTGGTTGTTTGCGGCAGCAGTCTCCGGTGTTTACCTATGCCGCCATATCTTGGTTTCCGGGTGAATCGAGGTTGTCTTTTTCAATCGGGAGGGAGATTCAAGCTCCCGACGGCCCTGACTCCAGTTCCAGGCGAGTCTCTGGGGACCAGACTCATACAGGGAGAAACTGGACTGTCTGGCTGTGGGCGGAACTTGAGGGCGGCTTTCTCTCAGAGGTGCTTGCAGTGATTACCGCAGGACACTGAGACCCGGGGCCTCTTAGGGCAGGGCTGAGGATCAGCCATAGCTCTTTGCTCCGCCCTGTTGATTCCCTGAGACCC
>NW_005356437.1:1732036-1732637 GCF_000412655.1 Myotis brandtii
AAGGGTGTCTCCAGCACAGAAGTTCTCCCACTGCAGACACAGCTGATTCTCACAGCCAATTGGCCTGGAAGGTCAATTCTCCCAGTGATACCTACAACAATCAAGGCTTAACTACAACAAGACTGTGCACACAGCCCACAAAGGGGTGCACCAAGAGTGTCCACCTGTGGTAATTGGGGAGGCTGAGCTACTGGGCTCTATAGGACACCTAGCGGCCACCCTATCAACACAGGGAAGCCACCCTATCAACATCGGGAAGCAGCCAAAATGTGGAGGCAAAGAAACAGGTCACAAATGACAGAAATGGAGGAAAGCAAACTACTGGATATAGAGTTCAAAACCACACTTATAAGGTTTTTCAAGAATTTTCTAGAAACTGCCGATAAATTTAGTGAGACCCTCAATAAATCTAGTGAGACCCTCGAGGATATGAAAAAGGACCAAACAGAAATTAAGCATACACTGACTGAAATAAACAATATTATACCGAGATCCAACAGGAGACTAGAGGATCGCAAGAATCAAGGCAAAGATTTGAAATACGAAGAAGTAAAAAACACCCAACCGGAAAAACAAAAAGAAAAAAGAATCCAAAAATATG
>NW_005356437.1:1733470-1739058 GCF_000412655.1 Myotis brandtii
GGGTAAGGGCAGAGGGTGGGGTGGGAACTGGGTGGAGGGGAGCTATGGGGGAAAAAAAGAGGAACAACTGTAATAATCTGAACAAGAAAAATTTAATGAAAAAAAAAAAAAGAAATCCTGATATAATCTTATATTTAATAGGGTTACTCTGGCTGTTGGATTAAGAATAGAATGCAGGGCAAGGGCAAAATCAGGGAAACCATTCAGAAAACTATTGTAGTTATTTAGACAAGATATGGTGGTGACTTGGACCACGGTGGTAGCAGTGGAGGTGCTATATATATAATCTGCATATATATAAAGGTAAACCACAAAGATTAACTCATGATTCTACAGGAGATGTGAGAAAAGAGTTTATAGAGGACAGTCTTCTATTAACTATGATGGGAAAGGCTGTAGGGTAAGAATAAATTATTTGGGAAAACAGATTTGGAGTTTTTGGTTTGGATGAGTTTGGTTAAGTTTATGAAACATCTAAGTGAAAATCTGGAGTAGGCAGCTAGATATAGTAGTTTGCAGTTCTGGAAAGATTGGGAAAGGACAACCAAGTGAGGTGGGAAGAAAATTAAGAGAGTATGCTGCTGACAGGTCAAGATGAAGACTAAGAACTGATCACTGGATTTAGCAATGTGGAAGTCATTGTGACCTTGATGAGAGCAGTTTTGGTGTAATCATAGGGGCAAAGCCTGACTGGTGTGGGTTTAAGAGAGAAAATGGGGAGGAGAATTAAAGAACTAACAGCACAATTTTGGAAAGTTTTGCTGCAGAGGGAAATATGGAAATTGGCTGGTGGCTGATAGTAGTGCAATCAAGAAACTTTAAAATTTGTTGTTTTTATTGAGAGCAATTACAACATGCTGACATACTAATAAAAATGATCCATTAGAAAGGAAGAAATTGATGATGTAGAAAAGAGAAAAGAAAAATGCTAAAAATGCTAGAGCAGTGGTCAGCAAACCATGGCTCGCGAGCCACATGTGGCTCTTTGGCCCCTTGAGTGTGGCTCTTCCACAAAATACCACGTGCGGGTGTGCATGTACAGTGCGATTGTAACTTCGTGGCCCATGTGCAGAAGTTGGTTTTCGGCCTGGGTGAGTCTATTTTGAAGAAGTGACATTAGAAGAAGTGGGGGGTGTCGGTAGATCAGGGCGACAGGAGACGCGGCGCAGGCGGGCCGTGGGATACGCAGCGCAGGGTCAACCTCAGCGAACGTACCTCAATCAGATCGAAGACGTTTTTAGCAAAGGCCAGCTTAGGAGTACCCTAATTAAGTTAATAACAATGTACCTACCTATATAGTTTAAGTTTAAAAAATTTGGCTCTCAAAAGAAATTTCAATCGTTGTACTGTTGATATTTGGCTCTGTTGACTAATAAGTTTGCCGACCACTGTGCTAGAGTAATGTCCTTGAACAGGCAAAAGGGCACAGGATCCAGGACCCCAGTAGGGGCATTGAGCCTAAGAGTGTGTGGCACGAGATGACAAGGTAAAGCACGTAATTCTAGATGCTCATAGAGATGTGGGGCTAGGAGACTGTGGATGGTTTCTTTAGATTGCTCTCCATGAACCCTTTCCTGGGCAGCACAATCTAACTGATGTCTCTCTCCTATCATTTCTATTGCATTTGTTTTGTATCACTTGTTAGGTATAACACTGTAGTATTAGTTAATTTTACAGATACATATGTCTTACTCTATAACTTAACTCTAAGTTTTTCAAGGGACATGTATTAACTATTTAACCCTCATAACAATGCTACTAAGAGGTACTATTATCATCTCTATTTTTTAGATGGGTTAACAGGCACAGAAATGTTAAATAACTTGCTAAGGTTACATAGTATTTGAACTCAGGCAATTTGGCTTCAATGTTCTTATCCACTTTATGGGTATAGCATCCACAAGTACTTGGTCTTCTAGCTTTTTGTTTTGTTTTTTGAAATTTCACAACACAGATGAGTTCTCACTGGTGAAAAAGGAAATGGCTAAACTGCTTATGAAATTAAAACCATTTTTTCTGCTGAAAAAGAACATTTAAAGTACAAAGACAAGCTGGGGGGGAGGGAGAATGGGGAGTTATTATTATTTGTTGTTAATCCTCACCCAAGGATATCCCCCCCCCCTTTTTTTTAAGAGAGTGTAGAAAGAAGGGGGTGGGGTGGAGAGATAGAAATAGAAACATCAACGGGATAGAGACATCAATTGGGCCCAGGGATCAAATCTGCAACCCAGGTAGGTGCCCTTGACTGGGATTCAAAACTGCGACCCTTTGGTGCATGGGCCGACACTCTAACCATTGAGAAACACCAGCCAGGGCAGGAGTTATTGTTTAATAGATATAGTTTCAGCTTTGCAAGATGAAAAGATGATAGTGATAGTACAACAGTGTGAATGTACTTAATGCCACTGAACTATACATTTAAAATGTTTATGGTAAATTTTTTGTTATATGTATTTTACCACAATTAAAAATAACAAAAAGCTAAGATGTTGAGGGAAAAAAGGGGGCAAGATGAGGACTAAGTGAGTGTGGAAACCTCAAAACTATCTGCTAAGTCAGGGGTCCTCAAACTTTTTAAACAGGGGGCCAGTTCACTGTCTCTCAGACCGTTGGAGGGCTGGACTATAGTTTTAAAAAAAACTATGAACAAATTCCTATGCACACTGCACATATCTTATTTTGAAGTAAAAAAACAAAATGGGAACAAATACAATATTTGTATTTGCATGTGGCCCGCGGGCCGTAGTTTGAGGACCCCTGTGCTAAGTCCTCCAGCTGCTGAGAAATGGCCAACCATGTAGACAATTAATTTTATATCACCAGGGTACACTGATGATTAAAATAAAATCAACAAGTTGTAAAAAGGAAAAAAAAGATAAAATATAATCCAAATTAATTTATGTAAATAAAAATTAAAACAAAGACAATGAAATAAAAATCAAATGGGGATATCACAGTAACCACATATGCCACCTAATTTCTAATTAGGAAAAGCCCTGTTTTCTTTCCTTGAACATAGACATAACTGAGAGGGGCTGCAGAGAAAGGTGTTTGTGTTTACTGATATTTTATACTGTGTATGTGTCTTCTTCACCATACTATACAGTCCATGACAAATTTATTTTATTTATCATTTTTTCCTGGTGTAGTACACTCAGCACTTGCTCAAAAATTTTTTTGTTGAGTGAATGATAATGAAAAGAAACAAATGTCTTCTATTAGTTTTACTAGAATGCTACATCCCCCCCCCCCCCCCAAAAGAACACCAAGTCCTAGCTGGTTTGGCTCAGTGGATAAAACATTGGGCCTATGAATAAAGGGTCCCAGGTTCGATTCCAGTAAAGGGCACATGCCTGGGTTGGGGGGGGCATGCAGGAGGCAGCCAATCAATGATTCTATCTTATCATTGATGTTTCTATCTCTTTCCCTCTCCCTTCCTCTCTGAAATCAATAAAAATGTAAAAAAAAAAAAAAAGGAACGCCAAGCTAACAGGGATCTGTGATTTCTTCAATTCTCAAAAATTTTGCTTCCCTTCTACTCTATGGCCTTACCCTGAATCCAAACTATTCCTACTTCAAGCTATTCAACAATATAGATATTTCTGACCATTCATTCAACAGATCTTTATTTTACCTATCTACACACACACACACACACACACACACACACACACACACACTTTTTCTCTCTAGCTCTAACTATAACTCGTCATCCTATTTAAACCTCTATATCCCCCTATTTTCCAATTTCTTATCCTACCCATCTTTTTTGGCTGTTTTCTACAGGAGAGACAGAGAAGACTGAGCTCAGACTGGTTTGGAGAATCTTTGGAAAATTTAATGACCTCCATTGATGCATGCTGACATAAAGGTCAAGTGCAGCTCAAAATCATAATCTGAAACTTCACCTGATTTGATATAGGCCCTCTCCCTGCATTATGAGATCTACCCCTCCCTGCTGAGTACCCTTTCATACCGTAACTATCCACAGTCCATAAAAAACAGGGAGCCATTACAAGAAAGGCAGGAGAGAACTTTGGATGTTACCTTTCAGGAGTCCCATTCAGGTTGTCTATATTCATCCCTAAAATACCAAGTGTTATGCTTTTAGTGCCTATAAGTTAGTATTATTTGCCAGTAAGTTAAGCTCCTTTGACTCCTGTCACCTTTTGCTTTCTGTCATTAACTGCTTTGTGTTTGAGTTTTACAGTTTGTGTTTCCCCATTTAATATCTTAGTTCATTCAGTTGGCACACATTTCTGCCTCTATGCAGTATGTCAAACTCTCACAAACTTTCCTTTCTTATGTGTTGAACTACAATAATAAAGCTCATTAAGGTCACGTCTAAAATTATGTTTGCAATTAGAAAAAGGGCTAAAGAAAAATATACTAAGTGTTTACAGAAAGTATTTCTGGATTACAATATTCAATGTAATTTTTTTCTCTACCTTTTTATATATTTCCCAAGTTTTTCTACATAACAATGATCAGAAAAGTAGTTTAAAATGTACAACTATATTTGTTATTTATCACAAAATAGACTTTAATTGCCTTATTTACAAAATTAATATTCCTTTTTATTTAAGCTGCTGGTGAACAATTTCATTTTGCTTTATGCATATCATTTTTAATTAGCTTTAGGTCTCCCTATTATATTGAACAGTAGTGTTATGGTAAACAAAATTTTTTTTAATTAATAATTTTTTAAAAATGGTGATCCATTTTTCTGATTTGATAATAAAAATTATGTGTATTACTAAAAAACTAAGTCACGATTCCCATTATTGTTGAGTAGAATGCTACAGTATCATAGGAGTAAGGTGCAAAGATTATAAAATAAACAATACTGTAGAACTCCTGAATAAGAATATAAAGGCTGTCTAACATAACTGGCAATTTTAATAGCAGGTCTGGACTGTGCAAATTCTGCAAATGATAAATATAAAACCATTTACTCCCAAAGCTACCCAATGTATGACGTCCTGACTGTCTCATGTTAATGAGTTAAAATATATGCAAGAGTTAATGAGTTCATTTTTGAAGTGGTTCTCAACTTAATAGGGACATGCCATTAGGACAAATATCACAAATTTGAAGGTTGTTATATCCTAGGTAAATCATGATTTCTTCATAAGTTTCTTCTATTAAGTACTTTGATTAAATTTTGATCTTAATCTTAAATTAAGATTGATTTATCTTTGGGACTTTTAATTTTTCTTCTCTAATATACTTAATATACTCTTAGGTGTATGTATGCCACATTATTTCCTCAGTGATAGAGCTAAAAAGTCCCAACACTGGATTTTTATTTTATACCAGAGGCCCAGTGCTCGAAATTTGTACATGGGGGAGGGGGGCCTCAGCCCAGCCTGCACCCTCTCCAATCTGGTACCCCTCAGGGGATGTCCGATTGGGCCTAAACCAGCAGCTGGACATCCTCTCACAATCTGGGACTGCTGCTCCTAACTGCTCACCTGCCTGCCTGCCTGATGGCCCCTAACTGCCCCCACTGCTAGCCTGATCACCCCTAACCGCCTCTGCCTGCCGGACTGATCGCCCCTAATTGCCCCCACTGCCAGCCTGGTCAC
>NW_005356437.1:1739203-1754720 GCF_000412655.1 Myotis brandtii
CCTCATGGTCACCCCTGCCAGCCTGGTTGCCTCACGCAGCCTGCTGTTCAGTCATTTGGTTGTCCCTCACTAACCCCCTGCCAGTCTTGTCGCCCCGTGCAGCCTGCTGTTTGGTTATTACTGTGAAGGTGTCCTGACCAATTTGCATATTACCCTTTTATTGGTATAGATGTTTCTATTGATTTCAGAGAGGAAGGGGGAGGGAGAGAGAGAAATATCAATGATGAGAGAGAATCATTGTTTGGTGGCTGCCGGCACACCCCCTACTGGGGGATCAAGCCCATAACCTGGACATGTGCCTGAAGGGGAATCAAACTGTGACCTCCTGGTTCACGGGCCGATGCTCAACCACTGAACCACACTGGCCAGCCACTGGATTTTTATTTTTGTAGTCCTTGTTTTTCTGACCAAACTTTTTAGGATATATATATTTGCTGAATCCCATTGATGATACAGCAAAATCACATGATGATACAGCAAAAACATTGTTTGACCTTCCTTGAGTCAACAACAACACATAAGGCAAGGGATGAAGGTGATTAAACCTGATGCCTTGAGGAGAGATCAGTGCAAAAGTCTGAAAGGAGACTATAGATAGCTATTTATAGGTTTAGCATGTGTGCTATGTGGCTCCTATTGAGCCATATACAACCTATACTTTATTATAGTCACCTGTGTGTCTTAACATTTAGTTCAATTCATAGCTTCTAAATTTGCTATATAATTATGTTTGCTTATATGTCAAGATGTGGATAATTATCAAGTGCTTAGCTGTGCTAGAACTAATAAGTATTTTCTAAAATCAGAAATTGCATTTTCACAGTGATGTCAAAATGCTAGAATCCATTCTTACACAGTGGGTACTTACATTATTTCAATCCTTATAAGACTAGATTTTTGTCTTTGGATTACCCTGTGTAATGGAAAATGATACACTTCCTAGAGATAATCTTAAATTAAGATTGATAGTAGTAGCCCACTAGCCTCACATAATCCTTCTAGTAAGATTACTGCTAAAGCTCATTCACTTATTTGACAAATATTTATAACTACTATATTCTAGTTACCACAGAACAAAAATAATTAAAAGGCATCTCTTAGCCTTAAGGAACTTAAAATCCCATAAGAGAAAAAAATATATGTACATCATAATATTAGGTGGTGTATAAATACATAACCAAGAAGTTTTACAAATAACTTGACCTAGGTCTTCAAGGATGGGTAGAATTTTAAGAGGCAGTAATGAGGGAATGAATAAGATGCCCAGGTAACAGCATTAACAAAACCATGGAGAAAGGAAAACATCACATGAGTATGTGAGTAATCATGTTTGGCTGCAAAAATGATTAGATATGTGATTAGACCTATCAAGAGAAAGGTAGGACAGAACTGTGTAAGGCTTTATTATGTCAAGAAATCTAGACTTCCTTGAGTGAACAAGCCAACTAAAGGCTCTTTATGATAAGAAGTGAAAAGTTCAAAGTAATATGGGAAGATTATTTTAGTGGCTCTTGGCCTAAAGATATAGAACCTCACAATATTCTGGCATAAAATAGGAAGGAAATATAAATTCTTTGCTAGGAAAAAAAACTTTGTACTCCAAAAGGATTTTAGGATGAGTACAAATTACGCAGAATCTTAGTAGCAGAATATACTGAACATCTGCAGTATATTATAGTTTAATTCAGTTTTCCTGTGTAAGTAAGTTAGTTATACTTTATTCTTTAAGTCAGAAATTCCCAACTGGTGTGCAGGGAAGCCTTACAGGTGTGTGATAGTATTGATCCTCTTAGTCCTTAGAGTTGCAGGTTTACAGGTCTCAGTTCCCTTCGATTTACTACAATGTGCTGGGTATCTGTGAGCCATTGTATGAATAAGGTTGGAAGCATATCTTGGGTTACTTCTAAGCAAATAATTTTAAAAATGTTAGTGTAGGTACCTTTTAACCTTTATAGTACTTACAATAGTCACATATTCAGGGAACAAAACTCTAGAATTTATTCTCTATTATAATTCAACACCCAAAGAAAAACTAAATGATGAGTGCTACCACTTTAATTGTTTCCTCCTTTCCAAATACACCAAATGTACTACAGTACCTGAAATTTACCAAAGATACACTGTATTGGGAAATTAAAGTAACATTATGCTCTCTATTATATAGATATTAAAAGAAAAATAACATAAAAACATACCTGTGGGGCATAACCAGGAGGCACGTAAATAGGAGGCACAGAACCATTTGGAGACATCATTGGAACCTGAGCAGGACCTGAATGGGCCACAGAAATAATGTATTAATCCAGGATTACTTAGCAAGCTAAAGTTGAAAACAATTTGAATTACACCTGAATACTTCATTTAAACTAAACACTCAAACTAATAGGAACTATATAACTATAAAAAGAAACTCAGATGATTCAAAAGCTATAATATATGAAACTTTATCTTATAAAGTACACTGACTGCTTTACCTGCAGCTGTGTTTCTCAAACTTGCCTGGTGATCATAATAGTTACCAGAGAAACTTTTAAAAATACAGATTTCCAGGCTCTCCTAAAGATTTTTATTTAGTATGCTTATAGTAAATGGAGTCTTGAATCAGTATATTTACTTTACAAATATCCCAGGTGACTCTTATTATTGTGCAAATGTAGAAACACTGATCTCGAGGAAAATAAAACCAAACTTTGCATATAAAACAAATGAAAGATAAAAAGGCAAAATTTTGAAAAGCAATAGGAAAAATCAAGAAAAACTCAAGAGGAAAAAAACAATAAAAGGAAGAATAGTTAGGAATTTGGAACTTGCTTTGTTAGGGTTAAATAAGCCTCTTGTGTAATGCGTAAGTCATGTCTGTGGGGGCCTGAGAACAAATAAAAACACCACATGTATTTTTAGTCACAGAAAAAAGGTTTTTGTTTCTTACACTGAGAAGTTCTTTAAAAAGAAAGAAAATTCAGCTTGTTTTATTCTACATTTCCTTTCATTTTTACAGTGTTACCTTTTCCAAACAACTTTTATAAATATATCTTGTTTACCATCTCTCTTACCCTTTCTGAGATAAAACAGACACTTTGAAAGGTGTGTTTTATTCTTTCTAGGAACTAAAATGTTACTTGCTTTATTTAACTTAAAAAGAAAATCTCACCTTCAGATCCCCTTTTCCTGGTAACTTTAGACTGCATTGTCCCGTCACCCAATGGTTTTAATAACTTGAAATGAAACTTTCTCAAAGAGCCTTACTCATTTCTAAGGAAAGAGAGGTACCCAAGAGTCTGATGAAGAACGTAATGGGGAAAGAGTTCCTTTTATATGTAGAATTTCAACCTGTAGTACATATAATGGATCTTAGTTATAAAAGAGGAAAAACTTAATTATAGGGCAGAAAAGAAACAAATTTCACTGGTAACATTACACATAAGTCAGAAAAACAAAATAAAGAGCATGGAGGTTGCCAGCAATTCTATAGATAGCACCGTTCCTCTTTCTAAGGAATAAGGGGTAATGATCAACAACAAAGTGGTAGTGGGAGTAGGAAAAGGGAGGTGAGAGATAGGGAAAGAAACTGAAAGAAGAACGTAGGAAAAAGGGGGATCCAGGAAAGGAAATACTAAACAGTGGAAAGGGAAAAGGGGAGAGAGGAGAGAAGGGAGGGTAGGGAACAAGATAAAGGCAAGAAGGGAGAGAGGAAGGGAGGGGCAGAGGAGGAGAAGCAACAGAAGAATAGGGAGCGTAAGGGAGAGGACAGGAAGAGAATACAGAGGGGCTGGAAGGAAAGGAGAGAAGGGGAGAGTAAAGAAAGGAATAGATGAAAGGGAAGAGAAGGGGTAGGGAAGGAAGAGTAGGGAAAACACTCAAGTAGTTAAGAGGAAGTATGGAGTGCATGTGTATGTATGTGTGGGGGGCAGACTACCAAATTATGCTATGTAATAGATGATTATAAAAATAACTTTTCAATAAAATACTCTTCCCATTCAAAACTAGCCCACTAAATACATGAAGTTGTTCAGAATACTATCTTACAATATCTAATTATATATAGCTAATACTAACTTACTGTGTGCCAGGCCTTTTATGTTTTTTTTTCCCTCTTTATACTTATTCTATTAGGGAAATATTATTACTCTCATTTTCCTGATGTGGAAATTAAGGCAGAGAGGTTAAGCTTACCTAAGTGGTAAAATCAGGATACAAAATCAGGCAGTTTCATTTCTAAGGATATAGTTCAATTACATATTCAGGAAACATTAAAATAGAATATTATGCATTACTGGTAACTAATGTAATTTGAGACTTAAGCATGTGCTGATGCTTCTAAGAAAGGTTAAGGCCTCATTATCTTTATACTCTTGAAAAAGAAAGGAAAAACAAATTTTTCTGAAATTTAAGACGTTACTTATTAATTTACTAAATAAAATTTGTGAGGCAAGAAAGGCTTCATCTAAAACTCACCTTTTAACTTCTATATGCTGGACTCAAGAAAAAACGAGAACAGTTTTAACTAATGCTGGTTTACTTCTGAATCCTGAGAGTTGGCTTATTAGACAGATATTATTAATCATATGTGAAATTTAACTGGGAACCAGAAAGAGAATTCCCTGAAAATCTTGTTTGTAATCTTAATAAAGGAATTTAACATTTATTGAGTTTCTACTATATATGCCATGGACTGTGATTCCTTTCACATGTTGTCAAATTTAATCCTTGTATCAAGTCATCAGTGTAGTGTTTTTTGTTTTTTCTTTTTAGCCATCAGGGTAAAAAAGTTACTGCTGATTAAATTTAAAACTGTAAAACTACATAACTACTTTGGGTTGCCCTTCTTTTACTAAAAACATCAATATGTGGTTATAATTCAAACAATATTATACTTTGAAAGCTGTCAAATAGTTTATAATTTAGTAGTATGAAATTCTACTTTAGCCTTTAATTGTATTTAAGTGTGTTACTGAAAACAGAATAAAACAAACCCAACCCAAAATAAACCAGTTGTAAATATATTACTAGTTGCAGTACTGGAATAATGATTAGCTAATTTCCCTAGGAAGTAATCATTTCACACTAGCAAGTAAATTTCCTTATCCTGAGGTGGAAATGGTGCATGATTAGCTTTTAAAGAGGCAATTCAGGGGTACTATATTTATATCTAAAATACTGGTGTGAAGTAACACTGAACACTGAACTTTACATAAAACTACCATTGTGTAAATATAGTAAATACAAGTACTGATGTTTCGAACTACAATATTTACATTTCTGTTGCTATTCCTGACTATAGTAGCTAAGTCCTAAAACCTTACATACTTGATGCAAATGATTGATTACCTCCTTAATACAATGATACTTTTTAATTTAGGGAAATACTAAAAGATTAACTACAAACCCTAATTAAAAGCAGTGAGGGGAATTTTATTCCAATGAAGCAGCTAAATGTGTTACAGATTGTACCATTAAATGCACATCTGCATATGAGTAGCTATATCTGAATAACCGTAGATACACCCAGCAGCTTCTGAATAATCTACATGATTTGAGCAAAATCTGCCCCAAGTCATAGAGCTATTATTTTTAAGGTCATATTTCTTATTCCAAAATCTTGCAGAAGAAGAAACATTTTTATTCACCAATCATCTTAAGAAATTTGAGAGCCCCCTCACCTCAATTCCTTAGAAGTGCCATCAATAACTTATTAAAGGTGATATATCATCTAGTACAAGTAAAATTCCATTTTCTTTATTAGCATACGTTCACATTTAAGTTCTTTTAAACGAATGTACAAATATTTCTGAGTTTAAATTCTTAAAATGAAACGAGCTGCTGATGTGCTACACATTCTCTTTATAAGCAAGCTTTCACAATGGCTTCCAAATATTCTGATGCCAATGTTCAGATTTCAGTTGTAAAAACAAAAAAGAGATAAAAACGCTGGAAAGAAATATTCTGTGAAATATAAAATCAGCCCAACTCTAGAGTCTTATCTTTTATAATTGCGTGGCAACAATTTAAAATATTTTTATAGCGATAGGTTTGGCAGCTACTGAAACACACACACACACACACACACACACACACACACACACACACACGCAAGCACACGTTAGCTTAATACAGCACTTCCTATGCTTTAAAATAAAAACAGAAGGTTCAAAAACAGTCAGCAAATCTTACCACTCATTTTGTTTTTACAGTAGCAGCAGGGAACAAGAAAATCCAACAAGGAAACAGCGTAGTACACGTTAACAGTTTTAATTGGAGAACGGTTCGCTTTTTTTCCCCCAAAGCTGAGGAAAGAGCCTTTGACCGAGTCACGTGACGCTATCACGTGGCCTGCAGTTAACCGCGGAAAGGGAAGAAGGAAAAGCAACCGTTCCTGTAGGCAGCGTTTCGGATATAGTAAATGATTAAATGATTTCTCCTGTCGCTGCCTTGAATTTGACCTTATTTCAAATTCCCTTATGAGCCAACTCAAACGCTCATTAAAATACAAGTACAAAAATATTTGATGTAAAACGATTCTCTTTGTTTACGTGCTCCTCCAGTAATATCCCAGGCAAAATCTTCTAATTCAAATTTTATTATCCAGCCTGCACTTTTCCTTTAGAAAGTTTAGGATATGTATAACATTAATTTAGAGGATTCACTGTAGAATATCTTTGTGTAACTTGATCCACATTCCATACTCAGCCCTTAAAAATGCCCATAAAGAATTGACTAAGAACATAAGCTTGATCAATGTATTCCCCAAAGGGGGATTTATGTTTCAGGCTGGTATTTACCCCTGAAGCTAATAATAACGGCTACTACTTTTATTTTGGTTTTCTTTTTCTTTTCTTTTTCTCTCTCTTTTAAAATTTAAGATTTACCCTGGATATTAATACGGATATTTGGTGGATGGCATTTTTACTCATATCTGTGAAAACTGAAAAGATAGATCATGGGTTTGGGTTTAGGCTTAGAGCACTTTACCCAGGCACAGTTGGAGACCAGGAAGGAGACCAAAGATTACAAGAGAGGGGAAGAAGACTGTCAAAACTTTTGGAGGCCTTTTCATCACTTTATGGTGATATGTTAGTTAAGGAAATGTATTAATAGCTAACACAAATATACAGGTAATGATAATTATTATGATTTGTAACAAGTTGCAGAATGGAAAGAAAATGAATTTTGGTATAAAAAGATAAGTTTTAATAACAGCTTCCATATTTATTAGCAAGGCAATTTATTCTTTGAATCTGCTTCCTTCCGCAAAAAGGTTAAAATAACCTCATAGCATTGTGAGAATCATATTTGATAAATTTAAAGTACTAAATATGGTTGGCACTGCTCAATAAATGATAGTTAATATACATAAAAGTATGATCACTATTCCCTGCCTCCCCCCCCCCCCCCCCCCAAATAATAAAGTTATAGAGTGCAGAGTATATACCAGGCATCATCAGGAGTGTTTTACATGTTTAACCCACGTAATCCTCACAATAATTAAAGTCGGCATCAGGCAAAGAAACTAAATGAAGTTAAGTAATATGCTAAGGGCACACAATGAAGAAAATTCAGTATCTAAGGCTATATTAAACAGTTAACCATGTTCAAAAGGCCAGTCTCCAAAATAAGTGAACAAGAACTGACAAGGGATGACATCAAGATAAGACCTTAAAAGACCATTCTCACACACGGGGAAGGGTAATTGTTAACTTCTGAGTTCCTACTAAAAGGCAAGGCTGGCCTGAAATATTGGACTCAGCCTCAGTAATTCCAACCATGCCTCTGATCTTCAGTCCCTAAACAAAAAGCAAGCCCCTGCAAGCCCACTTCCTCATTTTGGCTGTGTTCTCACACAGCTGTGTTTCCATTTCTTTCTTTTTTAAAAAAATTAATTTTTATTGTTGACAGTATGATAGATGTCCCCATTTCTCCCTTTTGCCTCCTTCCACCCACTGGTTACCTTTTCAATTGTGCTCAGTAGAACCATTTCCCCCGTTATAAATTCCCTTATGTTCTCAACCTTTTCACAGAACAGCTGTTGATATACTTCCCTTAAATGAAACCTGGCTCTCCCCTAGGACAGTTTTTCTAGCAGCCCCTGGGAGCAGAGACCTCCCTTTCTCTTCTGAGGCAGTCTCCAGATACCCCAAGGCTGCTTCCCCATTACCACTGTTGTTCCCATTTCATGCTAAAGTTTCTTTTTCCTTGAGGTTATACCATATGAGTATGTAACTTTCTACCCCATCTAACTGCTGTCATGCTCAGTCCTCACTGAGAACTTTGGCACAATTTCACAGTTCTCAAAAATCTAGCCTCAAACTTTCTTGAACTCTTCTCTTCCATTCTGTTCAAAGACATATCATGAAACTTTCACTTAGAATTCCACTCTCATGTTAGAAATCTTAGTTTCATGAACAAAATAAACTGATGAACAAAAGAGATCCAGAAACATAGAAGTATGGAACAGACTGACAAATTTCAGAAGGAAAGCAGGGGTGGGTAGAGAGTGATTAACTGGGGAACTTATATGCAAAGCCCATGGACACAGACAATAGTGCAGTGAAGGCGTGGGAGAGGTGGATGTGGGGTGGAAGGGGTCAATGGGGGAATAAAGGACATCTGTAATACTTTCAACAATAAAGATACATTTTTAAAAAGTTTAATGTTTTAGTCTCTGGCCACCATATCTATCTTTCACCTCTCCAGTTCTCTTCTACATGTGTTTTTTTCTCATAATGATCTCCCCTTTCTATCTGATTCAACACTGCCTTCATAGACTGATTTTCTTTCCCATCCTCTCCCCTGAAAAATCCCCAAATCCAATCAATCAGATAATCACCTTCCCTTCTCTTAGACCTGAACTGTAGAAATCAAATAACACTCAGGCCCTAGCTGGTTTGGCTCAATGGATAGGGTGTCAGCCTGTGGACTGAAGAGTCTTAGGTTCGATTACCATCAAGGGCACATGCCTGGGTTGTGGGCTTGATCCCCAGCAGAGGGTATGTAGGAGGCAACCAATCATTCTTCCCATCATTGATGTTTTTATCTTTCTCTCCTGCTTCCTTCCTCTCTGAAGTCAATAAAAATATATTTAAAAAATAGCACTCAGACTGTCATGCTTATAAATTTAGTTATCTACAACTTCAACTCAGCTGTCAGTATTGCTCAGGAATTCTTTCAGGAATTTATCAATGATTAATAACCATCCTGTTTTCTAGAGAGATTATCAGAGATCCTCACTACTCTTTTTTTTTTTTAAAATATATTTTATTGATTTTTTTTACAGAGAGGAAGGGAGAGGGACAGAGAGTTAGAAACATTGATGAGAGAGAAACATCGATCAGCTGCCTCCTGCACACTTCCTACTGGGTATGTGCCCGCAACCAAGGTACATGCCCTTGGCTGGAATCAAACCCGGGACCCTTGAGTCCGCAGGCTGACACTCTATCCACTGAGCCAAACCAGTCAGGGCCTCACTACTCTTTAAAGACCTTCCCCAAACTGACCTCATCCACATATCTCAGCATAAAATTGAACCCTTTCAATGTTATTTTCAGAATTATTGTTCCTTCACTAGGTCAAAGCTATCTCTCCACATTTACACTTGTTATTACCTCCACTTTCTTCTCCACTCGGTCTTTGCTTTATTGGTCATTGTGGTCTCATTCAGTATTTTCACCTGTCTTTAGGACCATTCTAAGGAGACTCAGTTCTATACCTTTACTATTGTTGCAATTGCCACAAAGTTCTAATGCTGAGAATTAGTGACATGATCCATACTTTCAAGGATCTTTCCGTTATAATGAATAAAGTATAAAATAGATGTATTTTATATTTCCTAAAGAACTTGTTAATTCAAGAAAGTGCATAAGTCAAAAATTTCCATATAAAACAAAGTGAGAGGATACACCGAGAGTATTACAATTATAGAAATGCATTATACAGCGATGAGCATATTTTACATTTTCTTGAATTTCTGGAATAGTTTGAGAAGGGTAGATGTTAGTTCTTCTTTGAATATCCTGTAAAATTCACCCGTGAAGTCATCCAGTCCAGAACGTTTGTTGGAGTTTTTGATTTCATTGGTTGTAACTAGTTTGTTCAGATTTTGTTTCTTCTTGACTCAATTTTGAAAGATTGTATGTATTTAGAAATTTATCCAGATTGTCCAATCTGTTGGCACATAGTTGTTCATAGTATTTTCTTATAATCCCTTTGTATTTCTGTGGTGTCAGTTGTTACTTTTCTTCTTTCATTTCTGATTTTATTTATTTGGGGCCCCTCTCTTTTTTTCTTGTTTATCTTTTCAAAGAACCAGCTCCTGGTTTCTTTGATCTTTTGTATTTTTTTTTAGACTATTCCATTTATCCCCATACTGATCATTATTTCCATTCTTCTATTCACTTTGGACTTCGTTGGTCTTTTTCTAGTTCCTTTAAGTGTAAAATTAGATTAAGCTTTTTCTTGTTTCTTGAGGTAGGCCTATAATACTATGAATTTCCCTTTCAGGATTGCTTTTGCTGTGTCCCAGAGATTTTGAGTTTTCATTTGTCTCAAGGTAACTTTTGATTTCTTCCTTCATCTCATTGTTAACCCATTTATGTTTAGTAACATATTATTTAGCCTTGATGTGTTTGTGTTTTTCAAAAATTTTTTCTTGAAATTGGTTACTAGTTTCATACCATTGTAGTTAGAGAAGAGGCTTTTATGTTGTGTGCATAAATGTTTACAAGGCTTATATCCTTCGTTGGATTAATCCCTTTATCATTATGTAATGTCCTTCTTTTTCTCTTATTATAGTTTTTGTTTTAATATCTACTTTGTTAGATTTAAGTATTGGTACCCCAGTTTTTTGGTCTCTATTTACATAAAATATAATTTTCCATTCCTTTACTTTCAATCTTTGTGTCTTTTGTTTTGATGTGGGTTTCCTGTAGAAAGCATACATATACATGGGTCTTGTTTTCATATCCATTCAGCTACCCTGAGTTTTTTGATTGGAGCATTTAATCCATTTACACTTAAAGTGATTACTGATAGGTACATATTTATTGCCACTGTATTCTTTATAATTACGTTGGCCTTCTTTTTCTTTCTTCTTAAAGAAATCCTTTTAACATTTCATAATCTCTGTACATTGTTTTGACCTCTAGCCTTTATTTTATTTAGTTCTTTTTCTCCAGATTGCTCTTATTCTTTCATTTGGGGCATGTTCTTGTATCCCCATTTTAGCTGTCTCTCTGTACTTGTTTCTGTATATTAAGTAGTTCTGCTGTCTCCAGTCTTGGTATGGTTGCCTAATGTAGTAGGTATCTTGTGAGTTTCAATGACACAGTCTGATGATTATTGGAGGTGCTCCAGAAATGTCCAGTGTGTCGGTTCTGTGAGCCTTCTGTTGTAGTTGAGTCTTGATTGCTTTTGGCCTGTCAGTGGGTGGGGTTGACTCTCAGACTGGCTGACTCTGAGGATTGACCTTGACCACAGTGCACAAGTTGTACTGTGGGAGCTGACCCGATGAAGTGAAATTTGCCCCAGCATGATCTGGTGCCCGCTGAGATCTCCCTTTGGGTGTGCCACTTGCAGAGCTAGTTGGGTCATGCTCAGATGTGGTCTGAAGGTTTCCACAGGACAGTGCTGATTCTGGGGCCTCCTGAAAGGATCTCTGGCACAGGTCAATGTCATATGCTGCCTGTGACCAGCCCTGGGCTACCTTTTTGGAGTTACAAAAAGATCCACAGTTTGTGGTTGCCTCTTCTAAACCTGGTTGTACATGGGAGGGCCCAAGCTGTATACCAAGGCCAGCTGCCACCCATGCCAAGCCCAGGGGCAGGTCAACAAAAGTCACAAGACAGATCTGCCTCTGCCTGCCAGCTGTTCAACGAACTCCTGAGTCTGCATGTCTGCACATTGGGCGCAGCCTGACTACAGCCAGCAGACTCCTCTGCAGGGTGCAAGATTGGCAGGGTGGGGATACAGGGAGTCAGGAGGGTGGGGCTAGTGGACCTCCTGTAAGGGTGGTGTGTTATTGGTCAGGCGCACAGGGGAGAAAAATGGCCCCTTTCCCAGAGCCACAAAACGCAGCTTCTCCACATACCCATCTCCGACACTCCCTGAGACTGCCTGAACCTCCTCAAGAGCTAAGAAAGTCTCTACTGAGGACACATGTTGGCTGCATAGTTTCCATTTTCCCTTTCTTACCTGATAAAATGACAATTTTAGAAAACTTAGTATGAACCTGTTTTTGTTTTTGTTTTTCAAAAACACTAGCAACTATTTTGCAGAGGGCTCTCTTAAATTAAACCATGACATGTTATACCAATTGTATGGAATTCCTGGTAACATTTTAACACATATCTGAACTACTAATTTTCAGGTAGGCTTGTCAACACAATCACTAGCACTATACTTGGGTGATATTGTTTAGAAGCACTTACTGGGTTGGGTATCAGGCACTAATCTAAGGGCTTTACAGATATTAACTTATTTAATCTGTATAATATTCCTATGAAATCGAACAACTACTATTTCCATTTCATAGGTGAGGAAACTAAGATACAAAGATATTAAGTAACTTGCAAAGTCTCACAGCTAGCAAGCTGAAAATAGAATTTCCTATTGATAGGAAATGCTTATTTGTTAAGGCTACATAATACCTGGCAACATTTATTCACATGAGGTAGGCAAGTAGTAATTGCCTTAAGTCTAGAAATTTCACTAATTGGTGATTATAATTTGAGAATAAAATCAGGCAGAAAATTACAGAAGATAAAAAATCATGGTCGAGAAGAGACCAAGATGGCGGCATAGGTAAACACCGCAGACTGCTGCCGCAAACAACCACTTCAAAAATACAACTAAAAGACGGAACGGACATCACCCAGAACCACAGGAAGGCTGGCTGAGGAGAGACTCTTCAACTAGAAGGAAAAATAACAGCACACCGAGGCTCAGAGGAGGCGCAGTGTGGAAAAAACTCAGGTGCGGAGGTGCGCGCGCAAAGCGGGCTGGTGGCTGAGAGCGCGGTTGTCGTTTTCGGTCAGGGGGGAGTCTCAGACTCTGAGCTCCAGATACGGGCGAATCGCTGGGGACTCGGACCCAAACGGGAGAAGCGGGAGTGTCTGGCATCAGTTGGAAGGCAGCTTTCCCTCCGAGGTTTGCAGCGGTTCCGGGGGTTCTGAGAAGCAGAGCCTCTGGGAACGGGACTGAGAGGGGCCATAACCGCTCCCTCCGCCCGCCCGCCCTGTTGAGCCCGCCCCGCCCAAGCCCTGCGCAGAGCCATTTGCCAGATCGCCTCAGGCAAAGGCTAGATTAGCACCTCCCCAGAGGACAGAAGTTTTCCGCGGCAGACACAGCTGATTCACACAGCCAGTCGGCCTGGTGGTCAAATCCCTCTAGTATTAACTACAACAATCAAGGCTCAACTAGAACAAGACTGCGCACAAAGACCACTAGGGGGTGCACCAAGAAAGCATAAAAAATGCGGAGACAAAAAAACATGACAGAAATGGAGGATATAGAGCTAAAAAACGCAATTTTGAGGGCTTGCAATAAACTTCTGGAGAGCCTCACGAAAACTAATGAGACCCTCGATGCTATGATAAAGAAACTAGAAATTAAGCATACACGCTCTGAAATAAAGAATATTACACCCAATAGCAGACCAGAGGAGCGCAAGAATCAAGCCAAAGATTTGAAATGCGAAGAAGCAAAAAACACCCAACCGGAAAAGCAAAATGAAAAAAGAATCCGAAAATACGAAGATAGTGTAAGGAGCCTCTGGGACAGCTTCAAGCGTACCAACATCAGAATAATAGGGGTGCCAGAAGATGAGAGACAGCAAGATATTGAAAACCTATTTGAAGAAATAATGGCAGAAAACTTCCCCCACCTGGTGAAAGAAATGGACTTACAGGTCCAAGAAGCGCAGAGAACCCCAAACAAAAGGAATCCAAAGAGGACCACACCAAGACACATCATAATTAAAATGCCAAGAGCAAAAGACAAAGAGAGAATCTTAAAAGCAGCAAGAGAAAGAGACTCAATTACCTACAAGGGAATACCCATACGACTGTCAGCTGATTTCTCAACAGAAACTTGGCAGGCCAGAAGGGAATGGCAAGAAATATTCAAAGTGCTGAATACCAAGAACCTACAACCAAGAATACTTTATCCAGCAAAGCTATCATTCAGAATTGAAGGTCAGATAAAGAGCTTCACAGATAAGGAAAAGCTAAAGGAGTTCATCACCACTAAACCAGTATTATACGAAATGCTGAAAGGTATCCTTTAAGAAGAGGAAGAAGAAAAAGGTAAAGATACAAATTGTGAACAACAAACATGCATCTATCAACAAGTGAATCTAAGAATCAAGTGAATAAATAATCTGATGTACAGAATGAACTGGTGATTATAATGAATCAGGGACATAGTCATGGTCGCCCTGTCCTTGGCTCAGTGGATAGAGCGTTGGCCTGCAGACTGAAGCGTCCCAGGTTCGATTCCAGTCAAGGGCATGTACCTTGCTTGCGGGCACATCCCCAGTATGGGGCGTGCAAGACCAGCTGATCGATGTTTCTAATTCTCTATCCCACTCCCTTCCTCTCTGTAAAAAAAATCATGGTCATTATTCACTGCTTAGATGATTTGGGGCCTAAGTATGATTCAGAATTATGGGCAATTTCATTTATCTGTGTACAGGTAATTGAAAATTCCTATAATTGTATTGCTAAGGATTTATATATATCATTGAGAAGCACACTAAGAAAGTTTGAAGCATGACTGCATCTGTTTAGAAACAAAAGTATTTTTAGTGCTTTTTAGAAAGCTACAAAGACTGATATTAATGTGCATACATACAGCAGCTTGTGAACACTGCTATTTTTAGTATCAGTCTAAAGTGAACAATGATGAATCATTCTTTGTTATACTAGTAGGAAATAGTGCTTGGGATTAATTGCAGCACATTAGGTTAACTATGTCTCAATAACTGCACATCTACATGCTGACATCCGGCAGTGATATGGATCAATGATGCAAATCCTATCAGAATCTAACATTAAGGCAATAAGGGTTGAAAAAAAAAGTGCCCATGTGACAGGGCAAACCAGTCATCCAACACGTGCACAGACTGCATTAAATCATTACTGCTAATGTTGAAAAGGGTTGTGCTAGGTTCTTTTTACATATTAGGTAAGCTTTAAAATTTTAGATTATAGATTTCCCACATGACAGACTATATTTAAGTTTCCTCACAGTTTCTGTGGTTTAAGGTCTGGACCTTAAGGTTCCACTAGTGCATATGAGTTATCTAGGTTCTTTGGACACACATGTTGTAGAATGAGCCACCATTAATTAAGCATCTACACTAATAAAAGAGAAACATGGTAATTAGCGTACGACCGCTATCCTTTTCATTGGCTAATCAGTGAGTATATGCAAATTAACTGACAACCAAGATGGCGGCTAATTTGCATATATCGGCTCCAAGCCACAGACTGAGGCTTTAGGCCTAGGCCGGGGAGGAGCCAGCCAG
>NW_005356437.1:1754795-1756226 GCF_000412655.1 Myotis brandtii
GGGAGCTGGGGGTGCCCTGGCCCAGGCCTAAAGCCTCGAGCAGAGGTTTTAGGCTTGGGCCGGGGAGGAGCCAGCCAGTGATTGGCGGCGGCGGCAGCAGCGGCGGCGAGCTGGGGGTGCCCCGGACCAGGCCTAAAACCTCGGCCAGAGGCTTTAGGCTTGGGCCGGGGCACCCCCCAGCTCCCGCCGCCGCCGCCGCGGAAGAACGCTGGCTGGCTCCTCCTCTGCTCGAGGCTTTAGGCCTGGGCCGAGGCACCCCCAGCTCCCGCCGCCGCCGCCGCGGAAGAACGCTGGCTGGCTCCTCCTCTGCTCGAGGCTTTAGGCCTGGGCCGAGGCACCCCCAGCTCCCGCCGCCGCCGCCGCGGAAGAACGCTGGCTGGCTCCTCCTCTGCTCGAGGCTTTAGGCCTGGGCCGAGGCACCCCCAGCTCCCGCCGCCGCCGCCGCGGAAGAACGCTGGCTGGCTCCTCCTCTGCTCGAGGCTTTAGGCCTGGGCCGAGGCACCCCCAGCTCCCGCCGCCGCCGCCGCGGAAGAACGCTGGCTGGCTCCTCCTCTGCTCGAGGCTTTAGGCCTGGGCCGAGGCACCCCCAGCTCCCGCCGCCGCCGCCGCGGAAGAACGCTGGCTGGCTCCTCCTCTGCTCGAGGCTTTAGGCCTGGGCCGAGGCACCCCCAGCTCCCGCCGCCGCCGCCGCGGAAGAACGCTGGCTGGCTCCTCCTCTGCTCGAGGCTTTAGGCCTGGGCCGAGGCACCCCCAGCTCCCGCCGCCGCCGCCGCGGAAGAACGCTGGCTGGCTCCTCCTCTGCTCGAGGCTTTAGGCCTGGGCCGAGGCACCCCCAGCTCCCGCCGCCGCCGCCGCGGAAGAACGCTGGCTGGCTCCTCCTCTGCTCGAGGCTTTAGGCCTGGGCCGAGGCACCCCCAGCTCCCGCCGCCGCCGCCGCGGAAGAACGCTGGCTGGCTCCTCCTCTGCTCGAGGCTTTAGGCCTGGGCCGAGGCACCCCCAGCTCCCGCCGCCGCCGCCGCGGAAGAACGCTGGCTGGCTCCTCCTCTGCTCGAGGCTTTAGGCCTGGGCCGAGGCACCCCCAGCTCCCGCCGCCGCCGCCGCGGAAGAACGCTGGCTGGCTCCTCCCTGACCCAGGCCTAAAGCCTCCAGCAGAGGCTTTAGGCTTGGGCCAGGGAGGAACCAACCAGCGATCGGCGGCGGCGACCTGGGGGTGCCCAGGCCCAGGCCTAAAACCTTGGCCTGAGGCTTTAGGCCTGGGGCAGGGAGGAGCCAGCTAGGGATCGTTGAAGGCTGCAGTGGCGGGGACCTGGGGGTGCCCTGGCCCAGGCCTAATGCCTCGGCCTGAGGCTTTAGGCTTTGGCCAGGGAGGAGCCAGCCAGCGATCCTTGATGGCAGTGGCGGGGGGGGGGCTGGGGCTGGGGGGGGCACGGG
>NW_005356437.1:1756702-1759054 GCF_000412655.1 Myotis brandtii
GATTGTTGATGGCGGCAGAGGCGGGGAACCAGGGGGGAGCCAGCCAGCAATTGTTGACTTGCAGTGGCTGCAACAGTGCGGTGATGGGGCTGGTGCCTTCCCCTGATCAGCCCGTTCGACTCCCACAAAGGGTGGCCAGACTGTGGCTTAGGCCCACTCCCCAAGGGAGCAGGGAGCAGGTAGTAGGACATCCCCTAGGGCTCCCAGTATGTGATAGGGGGCAAGCTGGGCTGAGGGAACCCCCTCCCCAGTGCACAAATTTTTGTGCACCGGGCCCCTAGTCCTATGTAATAAAAGCCTAATATGCTAAGTGCCCAGTTGGCTGGTCAGCCGTTCAACCAATCAAAGCATAATATGCTAATGATATGCTAAGGCTGCTCAACCGCTCGCTAAGACAAGCACTGACCACCAGGGGGCAAATGCTCTGACTGGTAGGTTAGCTTGCTGCTGGGGTCCAGCTGATCGGGACTGAGTGAGATGGACCAGACATGCCCTGGAGCCCTCCTGCAATCCCTCCCTGGCTGGCCAACCTCCTGCGTCCCTCCCCAACCCTGATTGTGCACCGGTGGGGTCCCTTGGCCTGGCCTGCGCCTTCTCACAATCCAGGACCCCTCGGGGGATGTGGGTGAGCCGGTTTTGGCCCGATCCCGCAGGCCAGGCTGAGGGATCCCAATGGTGCACAAATTCATGCACTGGGCCTCTAGTTTTATGTAAAATGTTATGCTTGACAAATAACATTTAGGTTTAGATTTGGAACATTACAGGGTGGTCTCACAATTCATTGTTACTTCAGAATCTTTTTCCCACTGTCACCTTTTTGGGGGCTTTTATTGCTTTTAGTTTTATTGACATCAAAATACTAATATCTATTATGATTACAGATGATTGGAGAAGATGGCTTATTATGAGTAACCATATATAATGTTTCAAAATATCTTCTCCCTTAATTAAACATACCTACCTGAAATTTGAGATTTCCTCTCCTGTAACAGGAATGGAACCTATCCCTGGAGGCTTGACAGAATGTTCCCATTCTGCTGTAGGTTCTTTTGAAAAGAAACTAGGCTTCTAGACTTTAAAGCATTATCCTTCCTTCTATTTTATCACTTCCCAGGAGAACTGGACAGTCAAAGGGATATGACAACTGGAGATGTTTAATATCTTTTCTTGTATCATCATTAACTTGACATAATCAGCCTAACTTGAAAACATGCCAAGGATCCTTTCCTATGCTCTCAGGCACTTGCTAGTTTGTTTCTTATGAGAAATTGAAAAAAAGGAAAACAAAGAAAAGAAAGAGGAAAAGGTTCATTTGTTTTTTAAACTGTTAATTATCTGAAAGAAATCTTTGGAAAATATAAAAATTACTGAGACAGTGCCCTGGCTGGTGTTACTCAGTGGTTGGAGTGTCATCCTGTACACCATGAAGTGGTGGGTTTGATTCCTGGTCAGGGCTCATACCTAGGTTGCAGGTTTGATACCTGGTCAGGCAAGTATGGGAGGTAACCAATTGATGCTTCTCTCTCACATCAGTATTTCTCTCCCTCCCCCCACCTCTTCTCTCCAAAAACATAAAAAAAAATCAATAAACATATCCTCAGGTGAGGATTAAAAAAACAAAAACAAAACAAAAATGACTAAATAGTTGTCTTCATATTTCTTTTTGAGGGGCACTCTTTAAATCTGGATTTTCTATGGTAAAAAATAAATGCTATTTCTAATTGAAAACACTTCTATACTTACTATATATCAACTTTCATCAGGAGGCGACTGGACTATAAGGTCTTATTTTTCCTCTATCACGATTTGCATATTGTGATCATCTGCTGTCTTTCCCTAATTTATCCTACTCATTCCAACCTTCTCTGGGCAAGTCCCTGTCAACTAATAGGGTCTTAAATGGAAAAGGGAGATTAAAAATTCACTGTGTTGTTGACATGTGAAAGACTGCAAAGAGTTAGGAGAAAACTCCACAAAAGGCAAAAGTAGGAATAGAGGCCTCATTTCCCTCTCATTCACTTCAGGTTCAAACATTACCGGATTGGAAAATAGTCTTATTTATGTAGACTAGTGGCCCGGTGCACGAAATTCGTGCACAGGGGAGGGTGTGTTCCTCAGCCTGGCTTGCACCCTCTCCAATTTGGGACCCCTCGAAAAATGTCCTGCCAGTTTACAGGGATCGGGCCTAAATCAGCAGTCGGACATCCCTCTCGTAATCCAAAACTGTTGGCTCCTAACCGCTCCCCTGCCTGCCTGATTGCCTCTAACCACTCCGCCTGCCGGCCTGCTCACCCCCAACCATCACCCTGCTGGCCTGCTCCCTCCAAACTGCCCCCCTGCTATCCTGATCAC
>NW_005356437.1:1760804-1761570 GCF_000412655.1 Myotis brandtii
CACTTATATATTTTTTATGTTTATTTTTTTAAAATCAAAAACTGAAATATTTTCTATTCAGAAAATATATTTGGATCTAAATATCTTCTATAATTTTAACCCTAAAATATCAATTTAAATATTTTAAAAATGGTTGGGATGTTTGTTTTTTTAAATAAGTTAGGTTACTGGAGTTCTACATGTTACTGGATCACCTGGGGTAATTTTCTGATTGGAAAATTAAGAATTATAGTCAGAGGGGAGGACATGAGAATTTTTAAAGAACATATTCAATTTACTTTAGAAGCTGAACCTCTCTTATCATGTGACTTGTTTTGTGTGTTTGTTAAACTATATTATCACATAAGCATTGCTGTTATTGGCACAAACAGTGACAGTTGATTCGGGTCATCTGAATGTCCACTGTCTGTTTTAATTTGTATGTTCGTTTTGACTCTGTCATATGCTCAATCTTCAGTGGAAGTCATGAGAACATATTATTTTTGCCTGCTCCCTACTTTACGTTGGAAATACTCTTTTTTACCCAGAGGGACCTTAACTTTGATGTAAGGGATTGTTTCCGTTGCCAACTGTTTTCTTCCTTTCCAAGTAAGACAGCTGTTGTGAACTCTTCGTGATGCCTTCCCCAGGATATTTGCAGATGTGGTTGGGAAAAGTCATTTCATCCCCGACCTTTGCATGTCAGGTGCTGGGGTGCCCGGGCTTCCGCTTGCCCCGATTGCCGTGGGGATCACGGGCCTGCGCCCGGGCTCCCGCTGGCCCCGAT
>NW_005356437.1:1761677-1767943 GCF_000412655.1 Myotis brandtii
TGATTGCCGAGGGGATCACGCGGCCTGTGCCTGGGCTCCGGCTCGCCCCGATTGCCGCGGGGATCACACAGCAAGCCTGTGCCCGGGCTCCGCTCACCCTGATTGCCTCAGGGATCACACGGCCAGCCTGCGCCCGGTCCCGCTGGCCCGATTGCCGTGGGGATCACGGGGCCTGCGCCTGGGCTCTCGCTCACCCCAATCGCTGCGGGGATCATGAGGCCACAGGCCAGCCCGGCTTTCTGATGGCCGCCTTTGCCCGCCCCCATTTCTTGCCTGCCGCCTGGGTTTCCGATCACCATTTTTCCATTCTTCCCCTCTTGCCTCCCATCATTGCAGGATATGCAAATTAGCCGCCACTTTGTTGGCGGTTAACCGCCATCTTGGCTGGCAGTTAATTTGCATATCGCCCTGATTAGCCAATGGGAAGGATAGCGGTCGTACACTAATTACCATGTTTCTCTTTTATTAGATAGGATAATCCTATCTAATAAAAGCCTAATATGCTAAGTGTTCAGTCAACCGGTTGGCCATTCAACCAATCAAAGCGTAATATGCTAATGATATGCTAAGGTCTCTCAACCGCTTGCTATGATGTGCACTGACCACCAGGGGGCAGAAAGTTGACTGGTCAACCAGTCACTATGATCTGTACTGACCACCAGGGGGCAGATGCTCCAACCGGTAGGTTAACTTGCTGCTGGGGTCCAGCTGATCTATAGATGGGCCGGACACACCCTGGAGCCCTTCCGCGGTCCCTCCCTGGCTGGCCAACCTCCTGCATCCAGCCTGCGCCCTCTCGGGGGATGTCAGAGAGCCGGTTTTGGCCCAATCCTCCAGGCCAGGCCGATGGACGCCACTGGTGCACGAATTTGTGCACCTGACCTCTAGTTTATAATAAGATTAAGTAGAGAACAGCAGGAGACAGATTTTCCCCCAGGCTCGTTGCCTGTGACTATGAAACATTTTGGAGGTTTGGGACCTTCCTTTTCAACCTTGTGCCCCAGCTATACAGTTTCCCTCTCAAAAACAACCATTCTTTGTTTCTGTAAATCCTTTTAAAAATATTCTATGCATATAAAAGCAATTATGTGCATATTTAAAAATACAAATGTTGGTATACTATAATACTGTTCTGCACCTTAATAATATAGCTTAGAGATTTTTCCATATTGTACATGTAGAGTCTTTTATTGGCTGCAAATTATTACACTGTAACAATGAACCACAATTTATTTAACTATTCCCCTATTGATAGAAAGTCAAGTTGTATTCAGCCTGTTGCTATTACAAACAATGCTGCAATGAATATCTTTGCACAGACAACATTTCATAGATGGGTTAGTATATCTGTAGGATAAATTACTAGAAGTAGAATGGCTATATCAAAGAGAATTTACATTTTTAACATTACTAAATCTTAGAGTTTGAACTAATGTATAGTCTCATTAACATATCCTCACTAGTTCAATCTGAAAGGTGAAAATAACATCTTAATGTAGTTCAGTTTGCATTTTCTTATCTGCACCAAAATAGATTGTATGCACCAATAATAGGTTTACCAATTTCCTTAATGAGCTTAGGATATCAGCTTTAAAGAAAAAAATCTATTAATTTTATAAAATAAAATTGAACAAAATTTAGAAGGGGTTAAAACATCATTAATGATTATTTAATCAATTAATACTTGTCAAAATTATCAAATTATATAGAAAGCATACTCCTGTAATCCTATCATATCACAAAAACACACACTCCTGTAATCCTATCATATGACAGGCACTTGAAGGAAATGTGCCAAAATTATTTCTGATGTATATATCTTCATTAAAAGTAATATTTTTCCTTATTACAAAAAGGTCTAATTCTGTTGACATTCTTAATAATGTGTAATCAAATAAATGGCCATCAAGCCCAGTCGGTGTGGCTCAGTGGTTGAGCGTCGACCTATGAATCAGGAAGTCACAGTTCAATTCCTGGTCGGGGCACCCGAGTTACGGGCTCGATCCCCAGTGTGGGGCATGCAGGAGGCAGCCAATCAATGATTATCTCTCATCATTGATGTTTCTATCTCTCTTCCTTCCTCTCTGAAATGTATATGTACTTTAAAGGCCATGAAGATTCAAGTCCTAGAGGAATAGTGGCAGGAGAGGTTCCTCTGGTCTCCCCTTGAAGATACAATTTGAACAGCTATAATTCAACAAAAGATTCCCTGTTCAACACACAAACATATCTGAGAGATCTGCTCACTGAAACATATTAAGGTGGGCTGTCAGAGCAAGTGGAAAGGAGGGAAAGGAGAAGAGCAGAGATGTGTGTCATGGACATGTAGGTCTCAGGAGAAGGGACTAATCAGGTTGTCGCCTGCACTCCCTGCAGCCAGGAGGAACAGAGAGATTCAGTTAGGCCAGGGTTCCTGCCTGAGTGGTCTATAGGAAGTGCAGCTGAACCCAGTGACCCGGGCAGAGTTGCAGTACAGAGGTATGACCTTGGTTGTCTGGTGGCTGCCAATGCCAGGCATAAGAACAAAGCCACAGAGCCTGGCAACCTCCCTACACCCTCCCAGAGCTAGCAGTGGGCCTCAGACTAAGCTGTAGTAGTGAGAGCCAGGCTACAGAGTACATTAACTGCAACCCTAAGAACTGGAGTGACAGAAGAATTTTTTTTCCTTGAGCATTAGCAGGCTCACACTAAGGCAGCCAATATCTGGCAGTCGTCATTGCTGTGAGAACAAAACCACAAATGCACCAGCTGGCCACTCCCAGCTCACCTTGTCCTCAGCCACAGTGGCTGCACTGCTGGCAGTGTCTGGTTGTAGGGGACAGCCTGGGATTCCACAAGCTCAGAGCCCCATCACTCACCACATGCCCCCATTAGGGGTGGTACCTGAGACTGAGGCAAACTAGTCACAGAGGAGACTCCTCCTCTCCAGAGAATACAAGGCATTTTCTACCACCCTATAGAGATAGGAGAAGCCAGAGCAGTGCAAGAGAAACTAAAAAACTTACGCTCAGGGCCATCTACTGGAAAACAACAGAAAGACTTCTTATCAGCCTACCAAATAAAAAGTGCCACTCTTAAAAATAAAAAGCAGTTCTCATTCTCACAGACAGAGAAGGAATCCATTAAATACCATGAATAACCAATGAACAAAACAGCTAAGAAAATTTTAAAATCTCCAGAAAATAAACTTGGAGACATGGAAATACATGATTTAAATGATAGGGAATTCAAGAATGCAGTTCTAAAACAACTCAATGAGATACAAGAAAACACAGGCAGTTAATGAGCTCAGAAATAAAAACAAAAAACAAAAGAAGTACTTTACTAAAGAGACTGTAGCTTTAAAAACATTAAAGATGATTCACTCTTAGTAAATTTTAATCAAAAAGAAATTTTGGAGATGAGAAACTCAATAAAAGAGATGAAGAATGAACTAGAAAATTGAGTTGACCAGATGGAGAAAAGAATTAGTGATATCGAAGACTGAAATCTAGAAATGACACAGATGAAAGAAGAGAGAGATTTGAGAGTAAAAAAAAAAAGAATTCTATGAAAACTGTCTGATTCCATCAGAAAGAGCAATATAAAAATAATGGGGATATCAGAAGGACACGAAAGGGAGAAGGGAACAGACAGCCTATTCAAATAATTCATGGGAACTTCCCATAGCACTGGAAAGAGTTTGATCCTTGAATTGTAGAAGCAAACAGAACACCCAATTTTCTCAATTCAAAAAGGCCTTCTTCCAAGGCACATTATATTAAAACTGTCAAAAATTAATGACAAAGAAAGAATTCTCAAACAGCCAGGAAAAGAACATGGTAACCTATAAAGAAAATATTTTTTTAGTAGAAACCCTACAAGCTAGGAGAGAGTGGAGTCAAATATTCAAACTATTGAAAGAGAAATTACCAGCCAAGAAGAGTATATAAAGCAAAGTTATCCTTTACATATAAAGGAGAAATAAAGACTTTGCCAAACATACAGAAGCTGAGGGAATTTAGTACCACAAGACCTCCATTACAGGAAATAACTGAGGGGGTGTTATTCTACCAGAAATAAGATAAAAGAATTCAAAACTATCAGTAAGATTATTAACAAACAGAAGCAGGATATTGCAACCCTTTTTCAGAATAGGGCATCTTACACTTAAATATAACATATTGGTTAAAGGAGGTAAAAATAGAAGAAGACAATAGCTATTACAATTCAGAAATGAACTAATAGCATAAATAGGGATATGTGATAACAGAAACATAAAGGTCTGAATTTGCAAAGGAGAACGAAGATGCATTCAGAAGAAAAAAGACTACTGTATATATGAAATTTTCTTTTGCATAACCACACACATAAAAACATCCCAAACTGAGATATATAACTTAAACAGAGGAAACAGAAGAAAAAAAATCATAGAATACTGTTAAACTAAAACGACAGAAACACAAGGAAAAAGAAAACAATGGAGACACAAAGTACCAGAAAACAAAAGATAACATGGCTATAAGAAATCCTTATACATCATTAATCACCCTAAATGTAAATGGACTGAATTCACCAATAAAATGGCAGAGTAGCAGATTGGTTCAAAAAAACAAAACCCAACCATATGCTGCCTTCAGGAGATAATTCTTAGCTGGAAAGACAAATACAGACTCAAAGTGAAAAGGTGGAAAATGATTTTCCAAGCACATGGCTTCCAGAGAAGAGTGGATATAACCATACTTACATCTGACAAAATGGATTTCAAGAAAAATGGCAACAAAAGACAAAGATGGTCATTTTATAATGGTAAAGGGGTAATACACCAAGAAAACATAATACTTATCAATATATATGCACCCAATTGGGGAGCACCAAAATATATAAAGCAACTACTAACAGAACTAAAAAGAGAAACTGACAAAAACACAATTATAGTAGGGGACCTAAATACCCCATTGACAGCTATGAACATATCATCCAAATAGAAAATCAACAAGAAAATATCAGCCTTAAATGACACATTAGACCAAATGGACATAATTAACATTTATAGAGCCTTTCATCCTGGAACACTAGATTATACATTCTTTTCCAGAGCACATGGCACATTCTCAAAGATAAACTATATGTTGAGACACAAAACTAGCTTTAACAAATTTTAGAAGATTGAAATCATACCATGTATATTCTATGAGCACAATGCTTTGAAATTGGAAATCAACTGCAAAAAGAAAGTGGGAAAAACCACAAATATGTGGAGATCAAACAACATGCTACTAAAAATGACTGGGTCAAAATGAAATAAAGGAGAGATCAAAAGATACATAAAGAAAAATGAGAATGACAATATGCAATATCAAAATTTTTAGAATGCAGCTAAGGCAGTAATGAGAGAAAAGTTTATATGATATCATAGCAGGCCTTTCTCAAACAACACAAATCCCAAATAAAGAACCAGAAAAAGAACAAATGCAGTCTGAAGTCAGCAAAATAAATAATAAAATTTAGCACAGATTAAATGAAATGGAGAAAAGACAATACAAAAAAATTAATGCAACGAAGTGCTGGTTCTTTGAAAAGATTAATGAAATTGACAAATCTCTGGCTAGATGAGAGAGAGAGCAGGAGAGAGAGAGAGAGAGAGAGAGAGAGAGAGAGAGAGGACTCAAATAAAAAAATCAGAAATGAAAGAGAAGTCACCAGAGAAATAAAGGATCATACAAGAATTCTATGAAAGACTACACACTACCAAATTCAATAAACTAGAAGAAATAGACAAGTTCTTAGAAATATATAACCTTCCTAGACTGAATCATGAAGAACTGGAAAAGCTAAACAGATCATCAACAGTGAGGAAATTGAAACAATCATCAAAATCATCTCCAAAAGTAAAACTCCAGGACCAGATGGCTTCACTAGTGAATTCTGTCAAACATTCAAAGAAGATTTAATACCTATCTTTCTCAAACTCTTCCAAAAAGTTGAATAAGAAGCAATACTTCCTAATACATTTTATGAGGCCAACATTATAGTGATGCTAAGAATAACACACAAAAAAAGAAAACTAGAGGACAGTATATCTGATGAATAAAGATGCAAAAATCCTAAACAAAATACTAGTAAACTGAATACAACAATACATTAAAAAAAATAATACATCACGATCAAGTAGGGGACATTCCAGGGGCACAAGACAGTTCAACATATGCAAATCAATCAATATAATACACCACTTTAACAAAATAAAGGATAAAAATTATATGATTACTAGGGGCCCAGTGCAT
>NW_005356437.1:1771154-1778030 GCF_000412655.1 Myotis brandtii
GTGAACGTTGGAGTCTGCAGCAAGCAAGCCTCGTGCTCGCTTCAGTGCCTGGCTGCCGGCCGCCATCTTGGCTGACAGTTAATTTGCATATACTCACTGATTAGCCAATGAAAAGGGTAGCGGTCGTACGCCAATTACCATGTTTCTCTTTTATTAGTGTAGATGATTATATCAATAGATGCAGAAAAAACATTTGATAAGATATAACATCCATTTATGATTAAAACACTCAATAAATCGGTATAGAAGGAGAGTACCTCAACATAATAAAGGACATATATGACAAATCCTCAGCTAATAGCCTATTCAATGGTGAAAAACTAAAAGCTTTTCCTCTAAGATCAGGAATAAGACTAGGATACCCACTCTCACCACTGATACTCAACATAGTACTGGAAGTTCTAGCCAGAGCAATCAGGCAAGAGAAAGAAATTAAAGACATCCAAACTGGGAATGCAGAAGTAATAGTCACTTTTTGCAGATGGCATGATTCTTTATATAGAAACCCTAAAGACACCATTATAAACTATTAAAAACAATAAACAAATAAAGTTGCAGGACAGAAGGCGGCTCCGGCCAGAGTGAAGGCCTGGGTCCCGGGTGCCGGAGGAAAATCGGTGCCCACAGCCAGGAGAAGGGAAGGCCTGTTGCATGAATCTCTTTGTGCAACAGGCCTCTAGTTTATTCATAAAGACATATGTACCCCTATATTCATTGCAGCATTATGCAAGGTGGCTAAGACATGGAAAAAATTGAAGTATCCTTTGTTAGGTGATCAGATAAAGAAGATGTGGTGAATATATACAATGGAATACTACTCCGCCATAAGAAAAGATGACAACGTGGATGGATCTTGAGAATATCATGCTAAGTGAAATAAATCAGACAAAAAAAGTCAAGAACCATATAATTTCACTCATATGTGGAATACAAACTTAAAGCAACAAATGAACAAACAAGACAAACAGGAAAACTCATAGACACAGACAACAGCATGGTGGTTACCAGAGGGATAGTTTTTTTTGGGGGTGGGATGAGGTAGTAAAGAGTAAAATTTATAGTGATGGAAGGAGATTTGACTTTGGGTGATAAACACACAATGTAATATACAGATGATGTATTATTGAATTGTATACTTCAAACCTATATAATCTTATTAACCAATGTCACCACAGTAAATTTAATAAAACATTTTTTTAAAGATTCCAATCTTGATAAATTAAACCTATTAATAAAACTTTTAAGTCTTCAATTTTGGGGAGGTAAAATGTAAAAACCAGGACTCATCCTTTATGTGTCCTCTAGGAAGCATGTCCTAAACCCTAGACTGGTTTGAATACTCCTGCTGTGAGCTTCCATAGCACCCTTTCTGCTCTTTTTAATCACGGAACATTTTTTCACTTTATTGAATACTTTTGCTGTCTTCCTTAGGAGACTGTAACTTTGTGTGGGGCAGGGATAGAGTCTATCTTACTCATCACTAAATTTTCAGAGTTTTGGAATACTGACTTTACATATTAAATTCAAAATAATTTGTTAAATAAAAGACTTGGTTTAAAAAGGAACTTCCAGTTTAGATTATAATCTAAACTCAGCAATTTATTCAATGTAATCTTCTAAATAATCACACTATGTTATCATACAATGAGTATGAATGCTTACAATAATTTAGAGCACTGGAATATTCTGAATTGTTTTCAGTATATTCTGTTTACCAAGGTTAAATTTAAGTGTTTATTTTGTAAACATTTTCAGTAATGTAAGTTGGAAAAAGGTTTTCAACAAATCAGAAAGGTGTTTTATAAGAATACTCTGCACCAGGTTAAAATTTAAAGCACATACTTTTATGCCTTTAGTTATTAACTCTAATAATATCATCTTTAGCAAAAACATCTTGAAGCCAACTGATGAAGATTTCTTCCCAAAAGATGAGAAATGGAATTAAATGATATTAATCTTCCCTCCACTTTTAGGGTAATGAAAATTAAGATCTTCCCTAAGTATAAATGATAGGGAAACTTCAAGTTCTAATACTTAGTGTTTTATAAAATACTAGAGGCCCGAAGTATGAAATTCCTGCAAAAGTAGGCCTTCTTTCCCCCAGCTGCAGACACCGGCTTCCCTCTGGCACCTGGGACCTGGGCTTCCTTCTGGCTGCCGGCAGATACCCAAGACCCGGTCTTGTCTTATAGCCCCAGCTTTATTTGGAAGGTCTTCTGGAAGGATATTGGTCTAATTAGCATATTACGCTTTTATTATTATACTAGAGAAATGGCCATATTACTCAAAGGGGGGGAAGGATTCCCTCAGCCTGGCCTGCGCCCTCTCGCAGTCCGGGACCCCTTGGGGGATGTCCACCTGCCAGCTTAGGCCTGCTACCTGGGGAATTGGGCCTAAGCTGGCAGTCAGACATCCCTCTGGCAGCCTGGGAGCTCGCGGGGGATGTCTGACCAACAGCTTAGGCCTGCTCAGAGCGGCCCAAGCCGTTGGTCAGACATCCTTAGCACTGCTGAAGAGGCGGGAGAGGCTCCCGCCACTGCCACTGCACAGGCCAGCCATGAGCCGGCTTCTGGCTTAGCGGCGCTTCCCCTGTGGAAGCGCAGTGACCACCAGGGGGCAGCTCCTGTATTGAGCATCTGCCCCCTGGTGGTCAGAGCATATCATAGTGACTGGTCATTCCGCCTTAGGGTCAATTTGCATATTACCCTTTTATTATATAGGACTAGTAGATGGTATTGTTTACTCCTTAATATTATTTTGGTGGACTCCCACCACAAAGAACAGGATTAGTAAGTGAAATGAAACATGTTCGTTCAATGCTGAGAGGAAAAGTTACATTTTGCAATTAAAAGAGATTTTGTTTGACCCATCATCATATAATACTATCCTTACTAATGAAAGCCTAAGTGGTCCTCATGCCATGATGCCCTCAAAAGATGGATGCGCACACAACGGGCACGTGCAGGTGGGCGGGGTGGGGCTTGACGCTGCATGCCCGGCATGGAGCCTGCCTGGGAGTCCCGCCTCCTGGCTCCACGCAGTGCAGAGGCGGGACCCCTGTTTCCGGCCTACCTCTTTGGGGCAATCAACTGTGGGGCTCCCGTACTGTGACAGGGCACAGGCCAGGCTGGGGGATCCCCACCCCGAGTGCACAAATTTTGTACACCGGGCCCCTAGTGTATATAAAGCTAAGTCACACTTTTTATAGGATGGTCTTGGAGTTCAGAGAGGAATTATGTGTAAGGTTCTTGGCTTATAGTATTTGGTTGCAGATTTTTTTTAATTTTAAATTTTTTATTGATTTCAGAGAAAAAGAGAAGAGGAGAGAGATAGAAACAACAATGATGAGAATCATTGATTGGCTGCCTCTTGCATTAACCCTACGGGGGAGAAAGCCTGCAACCTTGGCATGTGCCCTGATTGGGAATCGAACCTAGACCTCCTGGTTCATAGGTCAATGCTCAACCTCGGAGCCATACTAGCCAGGCCTGGTTGTAGATCTTTAGAAATAAGACATTTTAGAATTCAGGTCCCAACTCAGCCACTCATTAACTGGTAACTCTGAACAAGTTATTAACCTATGTCTCAGTTTCCTTTGTCCATAAAATGAAGTAAGCAACAGCTGTCTCACAGGGTTGTTGGGAGTATTAAATAGGTTAATTTACATGTAGAATGTTTACAACAGAAACTTGTAGTCACTGCTCAATAACCACTAGCTAATATCACATATGCTAAATAAATTACAAAATCACATTCTCCCCTTTTTTCATTACTTGAGGATCTAGAAGGCATCGATCTTGCAATTAGAAATGAATAAGTGCTAAAATGAAGAAAATACTACCATTTATTCCTAAAAGAAGTCAATAAACATTTCCCGAGTTTCTATATATGTAAGGGGCAGCTCTAGGTGCTATGAGGAGGGGAAGGAGATTTAGAACATAGGGAGGATACTATAGTGCCATGATTTTGTACCATAATCACTTAAGAAAGGTAGATATGGGTTCAGAAATCTGTATGCTTAAACTTCCCAGTTGATTCTGAGATCCCTTTGTGTAGTGATATAAATCATAGTCTTTGCAGACAGAAAACCTTCATTTGAGTCTCAGATCTTCCAATAAATAGGTATGAGACTCTAATGAACCTTTGGTTTCTCACTCTTTTAAACTTTAAATAAGATTAATGTGGGACTAATGCTCTTGAAAGGCCATAAAACTACTCAGTTAGGTGTAATACATGTTAAACATGGACTTTTGTGACAAATTTTAATCAAACCTAGTTCAAAAACGGCAATGTGGCTATTGTGGACATTCTCCCAATTATACAGGTAGTTAGGTAGATTTAATTAAATCATAATATATCTAGCCTTGGTTTCCTCACTTAACAAGAAGTTGCTTCCTATAGCTAATTCTCAACTTGTTAGCAAGTGAATAGGCAAGATGGATATTTCAAACCCAGAATGCACTACTCTGCTCTCTCAACTTTACAAATGGTGGTATAAATAAATAAAAATGCACCAATAAAAACTGACATGGCCTAAAATGTAGTTAAAATACTGTGCATATGCAATGACAACAAAAATGGGATAAACCTCCTTCTATTAATTGTTGTGAAATACATTGGGATATATAAAACACTTAAAATATTTAATCCTTGATCTATCCATTTATTGATTGAAAGATCAATCTGTATCTGGCATAGCCTCCTTTGGGCCAGGATCAGGATCACTGGCTAAACTCCAAATGACAAAAGTCTCAAGAGATACAAAGAAAAAAAAAAAGAAGAACACTAATCCCAAAGGGGCAGGTGAAATGTGATTGAGAAAAGGCAGATAAGTATCTTTTTTTGGGTAAAAAGAAAGGGTGGAGCAAACGTAAGTTTATAGTTGTTTGTATGGACGATACAATCCTATATAATAAAGAGCCAGGGTATAAGGACCCTTACGACCTAAGGCCCAACCAGACCAGAAGTCAGTGCTGGGTTGCCGTGGCTGCGGTCGCTATGCAGGGCGGGAGTCAGTCCCGGGCGGGAGTCAGTGCCGGGTCTGGCCATGCCGGGTGGGAGTCAGTCCTGGGTCATGTAAGTGGAAACCATAAGAAATAGAAACAAGGCAGACCTATCCCTCCACATGGGGAGATATTGCTAAAAGAATAGCAGTGAGCCAGAACTCCCTCCATCTCATAACAATAATGAATACCCACCCCCCTCCCCCCGACACTGGGCCAAGTGGGGAACCTGGACTTCTACTCTCTTCTTGAAATAATGAGGTGGCATCTCACCCTTCCCTTACCAGAGCAGTATCAAAGCAAAGCCAGATAACACAGGGTTGAAAAAGATCCAGAGTTCATAATGCTCAAAATTTCTAGGTTTTAATTATCAATTATTCATACAAAGAAGCAGAAAGATCTAAAACTGAATAAAAAAGATAATAGATACTAACACTGAGATAGTAGAGATGACAGAGTTATTTGATAATAAGTTTAAAGCAGCCATCAAAACAATCTTTACATGAGTGATTTGGAACATCCTTAAATGACTGAAAGTCGCTTAAATGGGAAAAAAAGAAAGTTATGGCAAGTAAATAGAAAGTCTCAGCAAAGAAAATGAAGCTATAAAGAAGAACCAAATGAAAATTATAGTACAGAAGAATATAATAATTGAAATAAATAATTCAGTGAATAGGCTCAAAGCAGAATGGATGGAACAGAGGAAACTAGAAAATATAACAATAAAAATATCCAATGAGAATAGGGAGAACATGGGCTTGAAAACAACAACAGAAAAAGATCAGAACCACAGGAACCAGTGGAGTCATAACAACAACAACAACAAAAATAAATAAATAAAACTGTAACATTTGGAGCCCAGGAAAAAATTAAAGAAGATGGAGCCAAAAGAGTACTTGAAGAGATAATGGCTGAAAACTCTTCCAATTGGTCAAAAGACAGAAATCCTCAATTTTAAGAAGGTGAGGAAATACAAAATGAGAGAAACCCAAAGATAGCAACAACCACATCATAGTCAAACTTCTGAAAAATAAAAAAAAAAGAAAAAAATCTTGAAACTGAATCACAAATAACACTGTATCTATAAGGAAAAGGTAATTCTCATGACAATAGGTTTTCCATTAGAAACCATAAAGTCTAAAAATAGAAGAACTGTCATCAGAGTCCTATTTCCAATGACAATATCCTTCAGCAATATGAGGAAAATCAAGGCACTTCAGGAAAGAGAAAACACAAATGTAAACAAGAATTGATAAAGAATAATATCCAAATCTCAAAATATATATGAAATATATTCAATATCATCTCTCCAGGTAAACTCAAATTTATTCCTCCATTACTTACTTACCAGGATAGCTAAAATTAAATAGGTTTATAATATTAATTATTGGCAAGTATCTGCAGGATCTGGAACTCTCATTCACTGCAGGTGGTTGTATAACTTGGATAAAAGGATGCAAAAACTATGTCTCTAAAACTAAACAAATGCCTACAGCGTGAGTCATTAAATTTACTGCTTTTATATATCCAAAAGACATGAGCATATAGGTCATCAAAATCATATGTGAAAGGATGTTTAGAGTACCTTCATAATATTTTAAAATTAGAAACAATTGACAAATCTGCCTACAGGAAATGGAAGAATGGTAGTAAATTCAAATAATAGAATACTACACACCTACAAAAAAAGAATAAAATCCTGATATGAAGAACAATATAGGTTAATTTCATAGATATTATGTTGAGCAAAAGAAGTGAGACACAAATGAGAATACATCATATAAATCCACTGATATGAATTTCATGAACTGATGGTACTATCAATGATTATAAAGGTCAGAAAATTAAGAAATTCTGAGGGTAGTAGTCAGAA
>NW_005356437.1:1778402-1782520 GCF_000412655.1 Myotis brandtii
TGATAAACTATTGAAAAAGTAGGTTTTTACTTTTTCTACAAATATTTAAATTGTTTGGGTAATACCAAAGGACTGTAAATTTTTAGCCTAAACATACTTGAATATATTTTTATTGTTAATTTTAGAGAGGAAGGGAGAGGGAGAGGAAGATAGAAACATCAATGATGAGAGAGAATCATTGATCGGCTTCTTCCTGCATACCCCACACTGGGGAATCTAGCCTGCAACTTGGGCATGTGCCCTGACCAGGAATCGAACTGTGACTTCTTGATTCATAGATTGATGCTCAACCACTGAGAAACACCAGCCAGGCAGCCTAAACATACTTTAAGAAGTGACTGTCATATATTGGGAAATGAGACATTAAAGTAATATATAATTCTATATAATAAAAGGCTAATATGCAAATCGACCAAGCAGCGGAATGACCAATTGCTATGACATGCACTGACCACCAGGGGGCAGATGATCAATGCAGGAGCTTCCTCTGGTGGTCAGTGCGCTCCCACAGGGGGAATGCCACTCAGCCAGAAGCCCTGAGCCAGGCTCACTGCTGGCAAGTGCAGTGGTGGTGGCAGGAGCCTCTCCCATGGGAAGCGGGCCTAAGCCATCAGTTGGACATCCACCGAGGGCTCCTGGACTGCAAGAGGCACAGGCCGGGCTGAGGACCTCCCCACCCTGAGTGCACGAATTTCATGCACCGGGCCTCTAGTCTATATATATAAAAGCCTAAGCGACCATCACAACCGAATGGACGACCAAACAGGCTGTATGGGGCAACTAGGCTGGCAGGAGGGTTAGTGAGGGGCAACCAAACGACTGAGCAGCAGGCTGCGTGGGGCGACCAGGCCGGCAGGGGGGGTCAGTGAGGGGTGACCAAACGACCGAGCAGCAGGCTGCCTGGGGTGACCAGGCCTGCTGGGGGGCTGTGAGGGGTGACCAGGCCGGTTGGGGGGGGCGGTTGGAGATGATCAGGCAGGCAGGCAGGTGAGCAGTTAGGAGCCAGTGGTCCTGGATTGTGAGAGGGATATCTGACTGTCAGTTTAGGCCTAATCCCGAGTATCGGGCCTAAACCGGCAGTTGGACATCCCCCGAAGGGTCCCGGATTGGAGAGGGTGCAGGCTGAGCTGAGGGGACCCCCCCCCCACGGCTACCAGTGCACAAATTTCATGCACTGGGCCTCTAGTTAATAAATAACAGATATACACACATACCTTATATATAGCCCTTATTTTTTTAAATAAATAAAATACATTATTTTAAATAGGAAGTACATTTAGAAGATTCAAAAATGAAAATTATAAAAAGGTAGAGGGAAAACTTTCACTCCATTCCTGTTCCTCATCTTATGCACTACCACTCCATAGGTAAACACTATAATTACTTTTGGATGATATTTCAAGATTTATTATTATTTTTAGAGTCTGTGGTATCTATTAGTCACCTTCTACTATTTATTCTTTCCTTTTTCCACAGTAATTATCTCCTGAATATTTTAACTCCCTGAATTGTTTTTTTTTTTGAGTGTTAATCCTCATCAAAGGATTTTTTTTTCTATTGTTTTTCAAAGAGAGTGGAAGGAAAGGAGGGGAGGGAGGAAATGAGGGGGCGGGGGAGGAGTGAGAGAGAGAGAAACATCAATGTGAGACATATTGCTGGTTGCCTCCTGCACATGCCCCAACCAGGGAGTGGGGAGCAAGCCCAAAACCCAAGTATATGCCCTTGACCGGGAATCAAACCCAGGACCCTTCGATGTGAGGGCCAACACTCTAACCCAGCCGTGGGCAAACTACGGCCTGTGGGCCGGATCCGGCCCGTTTGAAATGAATAAAACTAAAAAAAAAAAGACCGTACCCTTTTATGTAATGATGTTTACTTTGAATTTATATTAGTTCACACAAACACTCCATCCATGCTTTTGTTCCGGCCCTCCGGTCCAGTTTAAGAACCCATTGTGGCCCTCGAGTCAAAAAGTTTGCCCACCCCTGCTCTAACCACTGAGCAACACCAGGTAGGCTAACCCCCTGAATTTTAGTTGGTACATGGTTATCCCAACCAAGGGCATTGTCCCCCCCTCCCTGCTTCGAGCTACAAGTAGTGAACTAAGTTATGGGCAATAAGAATGTGAGAAGTGATCTGTACTATCTCCAGATGTGTCCTTAAAGAAAGAGGGCAAATCTCATATTTCTTCTTTCTTTTCCCTTTTTCCATTCTGTCTAGGACATGGACATGGTGGGTAGCCACCCTGGATCATGTATATGAGCACAGTATCCTAGGATGGCAGAACAAGATAGAAGTAACCTGGGTCCCTGTATCATTCATGGGGCAGAGAAGTCCATATAAGCATTAATTGCCTCCTTTTGAAAAATAAAAGTTGTCTTAGTTTTCTATTGCTGTGTAACATTAGCACAAACTTAGTGGTTTACAAAAGTACTCATTTATTAACTCACAGCTGTAGTTCAAAAGTCCAGACATAGTGTGAATGAATTGTCTTCTCAGGGTCTCACAAGATAAAAATCAAAGTGTTGGCCAGGAAAAAAAAACAACAACAAAAAAAAAAAAACAAAAACAAAGTGTTGGCCAGGGTGTATTCTCATCTGGAGATTGGAGTCTTTTTCCAAATTCCTGTGGTTGTGGCAGAATTCAGATTCTTGCAGTTGTAGGACAAAGATCCTCATTTCCTGTTTGCTGTCAGCTGGGAGCTACTCTCAGCTCCTAGACCCACATACCTTGCCATGTGGCCCTTTCCCAAATATATTACTTCTAGAAGAGCACAGTCCCTTCTTAAGGGCTCACTTGATTAGGTGAGATTATTCCAGACCATCTCGCTTTCCTAAAAGTGAACTCTACCATATTATATAACACAATCTTGAAAGTAAAATTCATCATATTTATAGTCCCAGGAATTATGTATGGTGTGCGCAATGGGGGCAATACTCTTGAGAGACATCTTAGAATTCTACCTACCACATCACCAAATCTGACCTCAGGTTCTCCTCAGGTACTTTTTTGTTGTTAAAAGTGAATAAATTTTTTAAATCCTCACCTGAGGATGTTTATTGATTTTTTTTTTTAAAGAGGAAGGAATATATATAGAGAAACATTGATGTGAGAGAGAAACATCAATTGGTTGCCTCTCATATATGCCCCTACCGGGGACTGAACCCACAACCTAAGGAATTGAAGCCCTGACCAGGAATTGAACCTGTGATCTTTTGCTGTATGGGAAGATGCTCCAACCACCTGAGCCACACCGTCCAGGGAGAAAATACATTTTTAAAACTTATTTTAAAAAGTTGTTGTTAAAATATACATAACCAACTTTACCATTTTAACTATTTTTAAAAAAATTTTTATTTATTGACTAGTGGCCCAGTGCACAAATTTGTGCACATTGAAGGGGACTTAGAAGAAATATTTTAATATCGCTATTCGCCCTTTCTCTATAATAGAAGTGTCAGAGATTAAAGAAAATTAGTAAAATGTATATGAAAGTAATATATAAATTTATTAATAAATAAACAATAACATGATATTACAACAAAGACATGACATAAAAACAATAAAAACATGATATAAAAACAACATTGATACAATGATTGATAAATTGATTAAATTTATCCTAATATTTCCCTGTACACCACATTGAGTAAAAACACTTTCAGAGTGTGCCGGAGTACATTCATTGTCTTCACTAGCTGAGTTTAGACAGAGACCCCCCCAAAAGCTAGTAGCCATTGAAAGTCCTAGCAAAGGTCAGGGCTGTGCACCACCCAGTTAATCTAGGAACCACTCAGTTAATTTAGGTAATAATAGTTGAAGCATCCCCACCTTAGTTCCCTTAATTCCTTAGATAGTTATGTAGATCCTTGTTGATTATTGTTAATCAGATACTCCCGGAAATCTATTGATGAGTTAATCAGATACTTTTGTCTACTCCTGGAAATTGCTGATCTGTGTGTCATTGAAACTTCCTTACCCTAAGGGCTACTCCAGATCAATAAAAGATTGGAGCAGCCTGAGCATGGGTGGAAGTCCCTCTCCTTGAGTTGGACTTGCCCGCCTGGTCCTCCAATATTGCAAAATCATCTCGTGTCTTTTTCTTTCATTTGCTGTGC
>NW_005356437.1:1782890-1791124 GCF_000412655.1 Myotis brandtii
CTTCCTCAGATCCTGTTAATACTTCAGCTTTGATTGCGTTAGATCGCAATCTTTTGATGATAAATCTAGTACCATTACAAAGACCCCATTTACTATTAAGATTTCTCAGTAGCATGATGATTGCACATACTTTCAATTTTAATTTATGACATGCCATTCCCGCAGGAGTAATACTATTAAGAAATTCGATGGGAAAATTTTCCTTTTTGGCATCATCCATTGAATCAATGCAATCATTACTCAAATAGGTGTGAAAATCTCCATTAAGTATACCCAAAATTTCTTCATTTAATTTATGAACATGCTAAATTTTTGGACAAGAAATTGCACGTTTAGATATATTTTTAATATTATCTATAGATATACTATTTCCAAAGGTAGCTTCAATAATAAATCCATTACAAATCATTTCATGGGAAATTTCAATAATATCCATTCCTAAAATGAAAACTGCTATCAAGTTTGTCATCCCCAAGTTTTACTAACCATTCACTATAAGTAGAATCCTCTGATCTCATATTTGTTTTAAGAGACAACTTTCTGAAACATCCCCAAACACGAGAGTACTTTAAACTCATTTGTACTATGGCTGATTGCACAGCATGTGGCACAACACTGAGACATTTTTGAAAATCCCCTCTGAGAAGGAGAACTTTCCCATCAAATGCAACATTCAAATTCATAATCTCTTAGTAATCTGTCTATGGCGTTTATAGCATGACTGGATAATGAGAAGTTGGACCTTTTTAATGGTTTTAGCAACTTCACTCTTTATATCGAGTCTAGAAATTGAAGTTTCAATTAATGGAATTTATATTGGAAATAAACGGTTCTTCCAGTGAGAAGTAAATTTGCAGCAATTCCTGTAGATGCTGTGGGTAAAACAGTACCACCATGACCTCTAATATAATGTATTAAAACTTTATAAAGATATGTTTTTCCACTACCACCTAGGCCAGTGATGGCGAAACTATGACACGCGTGTCAGAGGTGACACGCGAACTCATTCTTTTGGTTGATTTTTCTTTGTTAAATGGCATTTAAATATATAAAATAAATATCAAAAATATAAGTCTTTGTTCTACTATGGTTGCAAATATCAAAAAATTTCTATATGTGACACGGAACCAGAGTTAAGTTAGGGTTTTTCAAAATGCTGACACGCAGAGCTCAAAAGGTTAGCCATCACTGGGCTAGGCCATCCAAGAAAAAGCATTTGGGATGTGCAGTTTGATCTTTGATGGCGGAAGTTATAGTCTGAAAGGCTCTCAACTGTTCATTGTTCAGAGAATTTATCAAAACCTCTGCCTGTTTTCGCTCATACAATTCATCACATGTAGTTGTATTCGTTAATAAAGGATAGTCTGGAAGTATGAAATGCCAATATTTCATTCCATGCAATGTGAATACTTCTTGAATTTCATTAAGGGCATGCATTTCACAGTTCACAGAGGTACCTTCTCTTTGGTGTAATTTCCAACAAAAATCTTCAAGTAAATCAGATTTATTCTCATCCCATAATTTGTCTGCATCAGAGGGACATCCAAACACGCATAGCATATATGCAAAAAGTTGCTGTAGTTGTTTGGGCATATTAAGGATAATTGCATCGTCAATTGCATCTTTCCAGATGGTGTCTTCAATTAATAATCCTCTATGTTTAGCAGCTTCACAAAATGTATCATAAACTACACCTCCTACGGTTCACAGATCAGCAAAACTTATCGCATCTTTTACATGCAGAAGTAAAAGTCTAAGGTAATATTGTTCTGGTTCTCTAAAGCTCAGTCAACAGTCTACCTAATACTTTATTTCCGTTCTTTTGGCGTTTTCTCCACGAAGAATTATTAAACACATAATGTTTTGGAATCTCCCAATAATAATAATTATGCTCATCGGAATCTTCTCTATTCAATAAAAACCAAGCCACCAAAGTCGAGTTATGTCTTTTAGCCCTATCTATAACTTCAGCAAAATCATCGGTATGAAAATACAAATTCTGATCATTTGGCAAATGAATAGCTAATCTTGTGATTGCATGAGATTGGTCAGGGTCCGGGGTATGGGTGAACGGGATTCTGGGCTGTCAGGACATGATCAGCAAGCTGACCAATGGTAGATTCCGCGAGGAATGAGGCTCCCACCTCCCTGCTGTCAGGGCCCGGGGTGCGAGAGAACGGGATTCAGGGCTGTCAGGGCATGGACAGCAAGCTGACCAACAGCCGATTCTGCGAGGAATGGGGCTCCCGCCTCCCTGCTGTCAGGGTCTGGGGTGTGGGTGAATGGGATTCAGGGCTGTTAGGGTGCCGACAGCAAGGTCTGGGTCAGTGCACGTCATAGCAATCGGCTGGTCGCCTGGTCGTTCTGGTTGTTCCGCTGTATTGGTTGCTGGGCTTTTATTGCATAGAGGGTTTTTTTGAGAGAGAGGGAGAGAGAAATATCAATTTGTTGTTCCATTTATTTATGCATTCCTTGGTTGATTCTTGTATGTGTCCTGACTAGGATTGACAACCTTGGCATTTGGGGATGATGCTCTAACCCAGTGGTTGCCAAGCGGTGGTCTGCAGACCACTGGTGGTCCGTGAGGTCTGAAAAGTTGGCGGCCGCTGGTTTAAGGAAACCTTTGGAAAAGCGGTCACCAACCGGTGGTCCATGGACCACTGGTGGTCTGTGAGGTCCAAAAGGTTGGCGACTGCTACTCTAACCAACTGATATACCGAGCCAGGGCCATTTTAACTATTTTCAAGAGCACAGTTTAGTGACATTAAGTACATTCACATTGTTGCACAATCATTGCCACCATCCATCTCCATAACGTTTTGCATCTTAAAAAACTGAAACTCTACATTAAATAATTAACTCCCCATTTTCCTTCTGGCTCTAGTAATCACCATTCTACTTTCTGACTCTAAAGTGGAATCATACAGTATTTGGCTTTTTGTGACTAGCTTATTTCACTTATCTGTTACATACTTTTGAACTTGTGTCTTAACATACATAAAAGAAAGACTGAGAAGGATTTTTAGTGAGGTAGGAGAAAAATCAGGAGAATATGTAAATTACAGAAGGAACAGTCAAAAGAACAATGCTCCAAGAAGGAGGAAATAATACACCGTGTCAAATAACACTGAAGAGGTCAAGTTATGATGAGAACTGAGATCACACATTTTGGTAGCATAGAGGTCATTGGTGACCTTGACAAGAGTGTGACACAAGAATTCTCTATAAGTATTAGTATTATCTGATTACCATGGTTACTACTATTATGGATTATTTCCCCTGGTATGAGATTTCCAGAGTCTGAGTGGCATAAAACTGAGTAAAAATCAATACAGCCCAAAGACAATCTCTTTGTCCTCAGTTTCCAAATCATTTCACAATGAAATGGGATTTTAAAGAAAATATTTCAGAGAAAAACATGGGTAGTAAAAAATTAAGGGATGATGTATATGAGCAGCAGAGCCATCCACCGGTCTAGAGTCCTCTGCCCTGCTCCTGCCATGAGAACAGAACCTCCCCTAACTCTCACAAACACTGACCTAGAGTGCACTGACCCCCATGGCCATAGCAATAGAACCACTGGCCAACCAGAACATCCCAAGCCCCCCACAGCCAGAGTAGCTGCATCCCAACCTCCCAAGGGAGACCCACTGGCCACATCAGGGGAAAACCATTAGCTCCATTCTCCTATCTCCTGGAGAACCTGCCCTGCTGAACTTGTGTTCCTCAGTGTTGTCAGCCTACTGTGGTCAGCCTGGTCCCCTGGTGCAGAAGACTTTCCAGAAGGTCCAGTAGATTCTGGAAAAAACTGAGTTGTGTAGCTCTTGGGTGGGGCCATTTTATCCACACACACCAAAACAGTGCCACCAGTCCTGGGCAGAGCCCTCCCTTCACATAGCCAAAGCTTGGTTTGTGTGAGTCTGATGAACACTTCTGGCCTTACCCTGATGAATCTGTGACACCTGACCCCACCACAAAGATCCATGGGGACATGGTATTTGATGGCTAATGCTGGTAAACCCTGAGAGCATTGCTCAGTGGCCTCAAATCCAGCACTGATGAGGAATGTAAATCTGCTTCAATCTTCTGAACACTGCTTGCTCCTACCTGGTGACTGGCAGAGATTCTTTCTGAAACTTGGCCTAATGGGCAGCTAACAGGTGAGAGCAGATCTTGGGGAGCCTTGCGCCTTTTACTGACCTATTTCCAGGCTTGGTGCTGCTGAAAACCTGCCTTGGTGAGCAGCTAGGCCCTTCCCACACATAATCAGACCCAGCAGGGAAAGCCACAAACTGTGGATTGCTTTGTAGCTCCAAAACAATTAGCCTAGGGCCTATCACTGATAGCACTTACATTGACAAGCACTGGTTCCCCTCTCAAGAGGCCCCAGACCCATCATAACCAGTAGTTCAGACCATGTCAAAGCACTACCCAATTAGCTCCACAAGTGGCACACACAAACAGAGATCTCCCCAGACATCAGACCTTGTTGGGGTAAATTCAGCTTTGTGGAGCCAGTCCCTGTACAACAACTCATATAGGGTGTCCCAAAATTCACGCAAGAAGTAATTTTGATAGAAAACACAGGCTTATAATTAAAAAGTGTAAATTTTTTATTGATTCGTAAAGTATACAGTATAGGGTTATGTATGGAATAGCACATCAGGTAAATGGCCTCCACGGCTTTGCTGGCACATATGCAAAGCCGTGGTCTTCATTGGTCTTCATTGTCCCTGCTCCTGGGCCATAATTGGTACTTGGTAATGCTTATCAAATTGAAGGGATTGAAATCAAAGGGCAACAGATATTAGAATCTGATTCAATAAACCAAGTAAAATTAGGCTTTTATATATTTTTGTTGTTGTTAATGCTCACGCAAAATTCAAATCTTGTGTGAATTTTGGGACATCCTATACATTGCACTAGGGTCAATCCTCACAGCCAGCCAGAAGGACAACTCCACCCACGGAAGGGCAAACAGTAATCAAGACTCAACTATATTAGGAGAATTTAAATAAAACACACAGGGCAACATTCCTGAAGCACCCAGCTCAGGCAATTAGGGAGATTGTGTCTCTGAGCCCCACAAGACACCTACTACATAAGGCCACCATACCAAGGCATAGCATATCTACCTAATACACATAAGTAAATACAGAGAGGCCAAAATGCGGAGACAAAGAAACATGCCCCAAATGAAAGACCAGGAGAAATCCCCCCAAAAAGAACTAAAGAATATAAAGGCAAGCAAGCTATCAGATACAGAGTTCAAACCAATGGTTATAAAAATGCTCAAAGAACTTAGTGAGAACTTCAACAACATGAAAAAAGACATAAAAGCCATGAAAAAGAATCAGTCAGAAATAAATAATACAATATTAACAATGAAGAACATACTAGAAGAAATAAACAGCAGTCTAGATGAAGCAGAGCAGTGAATAAGCAATTTAAAAGGTAAGGTAGCAGAAAACAATCAGAGCAGCAAAAAGAAAAAAGAATTTACAAAAATGAGGATAGTCTAGGTGACCTCTGAAACAATATGAAGCATAACAACATCCACATCATAGGGGTACCAAAGGAGAAAAGAGAGACCAGGGAATCAAGAATGTATTGGAAGAAATAATGGCTGAAAAATTCCCTAATTTGGTTTAGGAAAAAGATACACAGGTCCAGAAAGCACAGAGATTCCCAAACAACATGTACCCAAAGATGCCTAAACCAAGACACATCAAAATTAAAATGGCAAAACTTAAATGCAAAGAATGTTAAAAGCAGCAAGAGAAAACTGGCTAGTCACCTACAAGGGAGTTCCCATAAGACTTCCAACTAAACATTTCAGGCCAGAAAGGATTGGCATGAAATATTCAAAGTGATGAAACACAAGGACCTACAACCAAGACTACTCTACCCAGCAATTCTATCATTCAAAATTAAAGATGAAATAAAGAGTTTCCCAGATAAGAAAAAGCTAAAGGAGAACGTTAGCACCAAAACAGTATTATAAGAAATGTTAAAGAGCCTTCTTTAAGAGGTAGAAAAAAATGAGGAACATAGTTATAAAGAACAAATTGGCAATAAATATGTACCTATCAATACTCATGTTAAATGTAAATGAATTAAATGCTCCAATAAGAAGACATAGGGTAGCTGAATGGATAAGAGAACAAGATTATATCTATATCTATATCTATATCTATATCTATATCTATCTAATCGTCTATAAGAGACACACCTCAGAATGAAACACACAGACTGAAATGAAAGTAAAGGGATAAAAAAGGATATATCATGCAAATAGAAACAAAAGAAAGCTGGGTGGCTGTACTTATATCAGACAAAATAGACTTTAAAACAAAAACTATAATAAGATATAAAGGACATTACATAATGATAAAGTGATCAACCCAACAAGAGGATATACTAAACCTTGGATACATTTGTGCACACAACATAGGAGCATCTAAATATGTAAATAAAATCTTGACAAACATACAGGGAGAGATTGACATGAATACAGTTACTGTAGGGGATTTTAATATTCTATTGACATCAATGGCTAAATCTTTCAGACAAAAATTCAACAAGGAAACTGCAGCCTTAAACAACATGACACACTAGATCAGATGGATTTGATACTTTCACAGCATTTCCTCCAAAGCAGCAGAATACAGTTTGATCAAGTGCACATGAAACATTTTCTAGGATAAGCCACATGTTAGAACACAAAACAAGTCTCAAGAAATTTAAGAAGATTAAAATCATATCAAGCAGCTTCTCTTATCACAATAGCATGAAAATAGAAATCAATTATAAAAAAAAAAAACTGAGCTCGGCTGGTGTTGCTTAGTGGTTGAGCGTTGACCCATGCACCAAGAGGATGCTGGTTCGATTCCCAGTCAGGGAATCAATAAAAATATATTTTTATTGATTATTGATTAAAATCAATAAAAACTTTTTTTAAAAAAAGGAAAAATAACAGAAAACTTCACAAACACACGTAGGCTAAATAACACATTATTAATCGGTCAACAGTGAGATCAAGAAAGAAATCAAAAGATACCTTGAGACAAATAAAAATGAACATATAACAGCCGAAAATGTATGGGACACAGCAAAAGCAGTCCTAGGAGTTCATAGTAATTCAGGTCTTCCTCAAATATACAATCTACCCTTATACCTAAAGTAACCAAAAAAAGAAAAATAAATAAAGTCCTAAGTGAGGAGAAGGAAGAAAGGAAATAATAAAGATTAGAGCGGAAATCAATGACAAAGAGACTAAAAAAACAATACAAAAGATAAATGAAATCAAAATCTGATTCTTTGAAAAGATTGACAAACCTTTAACCAGACTCACAAAGAAAATAGAGAGAGGATCCAAAATAAATAAAATCAGAAATGAAAGAGAAGTAACAACTAACACCACAGAAACACAAAGGATTGCAAGAAAAGTATTATGAACAACCATATGCCAACAAATTGGACAAATTGGATGAATGGATAAGTTCCTAGAAAATACAATCTTCCAAAACTGAATCAGGAAGAATCAGAAAATCTGCAAAGACTGATTACAACCAATGAAATTGAAGCAGTATTGAGAAAACTCCCAGCAAACAAAAGTCTTAAACTGGATGGCTTCAAAGAACTAACACCTATCCTTCTCAAACATTTCTAAAAAATTCACGAGGAGAGAAGATTCCCTAGCTCATTTTATGAGGCCAGCATTATCCTAATTCCAAAACTAGATAAAGACACTACACAGAAAGAAAATTGTAAGCCAACAGCCCTGATGAACACAGATGTAAAAATCCTCAACAAAATATTAGCCAACCAGATCCAGCAATACATTAAGAAGACCATACAACATCATCAAGGGGATTTATTCCTGGGATGCAAGGTGGGTTACAATATCCACAAAGCAATTAATGTCATATATCACATAAACAAAATGAAGGATAAAATTCATGTAATCATATCAGTAGATGCAGAAAAAGTATTTATATATATGATCCAGCACCCATCCTCTCCTATATAATAAAGAGATAATATGCAAATTAACCCTCACACCCTCACAAGATGGTTGCCTAAGACCAGGCTGGCAGCGGGGTTAGTGAGGAACGACCAAACGACTGAACAGCAGGCTGCATGGGGCAACCAGGCTGGCGGGGGAGCCATGAGGGGTGACCAGGCTGGCAAGGGGGGCAGTTGAGGGCAACCTGGCCAGCAGAGGGGCAGTA
>NW_005356437.1:1791350-1795951 GCF_000412655.1 Myotis brandtii
GGGGCAACCAGGTTGATGGGGGGGCAGTTAGGGGGCGATCAGGACAGCAGGGGAGGGGCAGTTAGGGGCAACCAGGCAGGCAGGCAGGTGAGTGATTAGGAGCCAGTGGTCCAGGATTGTGAGAGGGATGTTCGACTGCCGGTTTAGGCCCGATCCCGGATTGGGCCTAAACCGGCAGTCGGACATCCCCCAAGGGGTCCCAGTTTGGAGACGGTGCAGGCTGGGCTGAGGGGACCCCCTCCCCATGCACGAATTTCATGCACCAGGCCTCTCGTTTATGATAACTCTCAGCAAAGTGTGAACATAATAAAGTCCATATATGACAAATCCACAGTACCATTTTACTCAATGGGGAAAAACTAAATGCATTTCTCTTAAGATCAGGAACAAGACAGGGACGTCCCCTTTCACCACTCTTATTCAACACTAGAAGCCCGATGCATGAAACTCATGCAAGAGTAGGCCTTCGCAGCGGGGGCGGCTGTTTGGATCCCACGGCTGCAGCCCTGGCTTCATCCGGAAGGTCATCTGGAAGGATGTACAGTCTAATTAGCGTATTATACTTTTATTATTATAGATAGTACTGAAGTCCTGGCCACAGCAATCAGACAAGAAATAAATACCATCCAAATTGGATAGGAAGAAGTAAAACTGTCATTATATGCAAATGAGATGATACTATTTAGAGAAAATAGTAAAGATTTCACTAAAAAATTATTAGAGCTGATAAATGAATTTTAATAAGTAGCAGGATACAAAATAAATATTCAGAAATTAGGTGTATTTTTATACATCAATAATAAACTATCAGAAAGGAAACTAAAAAAACAATCCCATCCATAATTGTGTCATAAAAAATAAAATACCTAGTAATAAATTTAACCAAGAAGGTTAGACACCTGTACTTGGAAAAATTATAGGGCACTGAAGAAAACTCAAAGAAGATACAAGTAAATGAAAGCATATGTCATGTTCATTGATAGAAAGAATTTAATATTAAAATGTCCATACTACCCAAAGCAATCTATGAATTCAATGCCATCACTATCAAAATATTCATGGTGTATTTTATAGAATTAGAACAAATAATTAAAAAATTTATATGGAATGCCCCAAAATCCCGAAAAGCTTCAGCAATATTGAGAAAGAAGAACAAAATTAGGGTTATCACACTACCTGATATCAAAGTATAGTGTAAGGTCACAATTATCAAAACACCATGATACTGACACAAAAACAGATATATAGATCAATAGAACAAAGTAGAGAGCCCAGAAATAAACCCATGCCTATGTAGTTAATTAACATTTGACAAAGAAGGGAAGAACTTACAATGGAGTAAAGACAATCTATTCAATAAATGGTGCTGGGAAAATGGACAGATACAGGCAAAAAAATGAAAGTAGACCACCTTCTTATACTGTATATAAGATAAACACAAATTAAAGACTTAAATGTAAGACTCGAAACCATAAAAATCCTCCAATAAAACATAGGCAGTAAAATCTGAGATATTTTTTTAAAAATATTTTTTTGATATATCTCCTCAGGTAAGGGGAAAAAAAATAAATGGGATTATATCAAACTAAAAAGTAAAGGAAACAGTAAAGAAAACAGTAAAAAACAACAATGAAGAGACAACCTACTAAAAGTAGATTGGACAACCTGGATGAAATGGATAAATGGAGACCATAATCACCAATGATTATCTGATAAGGGGTTAATATCCAAAATTTATAAAGAACTCATACCAATCAACACCAGAAAAACAAACAATTCAAATAAAACAAATGAACAGATTATCTTCTCCTAACAGGACATACAGAAGGTTGATAGACATATGAAAAGATGCCCAATGTCACCAATTTTCAGAGAATGTAAATTAAAATCACAGTGAAATATCATCTCACACTTGTCAGAATGGGAATCATCAATTAATCCACAAATGTGGAGAAAAGGGAATCCTTGTACATGGTTGGTGGGAATGTAGATTGGTGTAGCCACTGTGGAAAACAGTATGAAGTTTCCTCAAAAAATTAAAAATGGATTTGCCTTTTGACCTAGTGATTCCACTTTTGCAGATTTATCTGAAGAAACCCAATACACTAATTTGAAAGAATATATACACCTGTATTTACAATAACCAAGATATGGAAGCAATTCAAGTGCCCATCAATAGATGAGTGGATAAAAACGCTGTGGTACAATTGAATGTTACTCAGCCATAAAAACAAATAAAATCTTACCATTGTGACAGCATGGATGAACCTAGAGGGTATTACAATCAGTGAAATAAGTCAGAAAAAGACAAATACCATATGATTTCACTTATATGTGGACTCTAACGACCAAAATAAATGAAGAAACAAAACTGAAACAGATTTATAAATACAGAGAGAGAAAACTTGAGATTGCAAGAGGGGAGAATATATTGGGGCTCCGGGTGAAAGAGATGAAGAGACTAAGAAGCACAAATTGGTAGTTACAAAATAATCATGGAGAAGTAAGTTAAACATAGAAAATATAGTCAATAATATTGCAGTTGGGGTATTGTAAATATCGAGAGTGATACTAGGTAAAGTAAATAACTATGTAACCACTAAGCTGTACATCTGAAACCAATACAAAATCAAAATGAAAAAATTAAAGAGATTACCTATATGTACATAACTATCTACTAAGATCATTTATTCCATTTATATTTACTGAGTGTTTACATCATGCCAGAAATAACTTCATTATAATTGAACATTTCTTTAATTGTTTCAGATATAAAAAATGTTAAGATTTTAAAAAAAAATTGAATGGTCAGTAAAAAAACAGTTTGTCTATTGAACTAACTTTCATCTAAACAAGCAAGTAATAATGCTAATTCTAACCCAGGGCTTCAGTAAATTTAATTCTAATAAAAATCCAATCATAATAATATAGGGAAAGGGAAACATCTGAAAAATTAAGAACACAGCAACATGTTTCTTCTCTAGAAAACTGATTGTTTCTAATTTCCTATCCATCACCTAGAACATAACTACTTTGAAACAGATATAACTGACCATGTGAATGGTCACTTAATTTTAAACACCTACCAACCTCCAACTCATGAAAACATGTTATCAATTTCTTTTACTTAGATATACTCAATGTATAACTGTTAAGCATATTTTTAAAAAAGTAGCTATAAAAACCAAACTGAGCAGAAACTAGCTTCGATATGTAGCTCTTAAGAGTAATTAGTTTAAAAGCTCCTTAAAATGAAGATACTTTAGCTCTTCTTTGACTTTTGATTCTATTTAAAGCATTCAAATTCATCTTTCTTTCTTGCCTTTAAAATGATCTAATTTGCCATTTTCCCCCCCAATTCTATGTCAATCTGTTTTCCTATCCTCCTCAGTCCCTAGCGCTTATCTACCTTTAATAGGTGGTTTCTTTCCTAAAATGGGTCACTTAAAAGAGAGAGAAAACTGCACCCAAAACAAACATTTTTTAAATTCAGATTTCTGCCTATTTAATAAAATACCATTTTGTGAGGCCAATTCAGAGAAGGTAGATCCCTTTTATTCACTAATATTTAAAAAGTGTCAGATGCAATGGGTTAAAGAAACTATTTCACATATTTACATTTCTGCATCTTAATATCCTTTTGCCATCACTCATTAAATGGGATTTTTGTTTTGTCAGTTATTTTAATAGAACTCATTAAATTGCTTTAGATTTCCTGATTCCAAAAGAACTGTAACAGTGTCATTTTATTCACTGGGAACACAAAAAATGATAACATTTTAATTTGCCTATATGTTCCTTTTTAGCATAAATGTTGCAATTTTCTCTTAACTAAGTCATATATAACATGGTTTCTCTTGAAAAGAAACATTTAATAGCTTTTAGGGGCAACCTGGGCCAATTACACAATGTACTTAGGATGAGTCATAGTCATTCACTTAACCTAAAATGAGCAGAATTTATGAATTAAGTTATAATTCATTTTCACAAACAAGACTCATTAATGTTTCAAAACTAATATTTTGAGCCTCTCTACTAGAACTGATGTTTTTATCTTAGAAGGAGTACTTGTAAAGGGCAACGTTTTTAATATAATTATATTATTTCCAGCATTATGAAAAATAGTTACTTTTACTTTACAGCATTTTCTAAGGCTAGGTAAGATTTTCTAAGTAATGTATAAAGGACACGGTTTAGTTTGCTAAATTATGAAAAACTAAGTAATACCTACTCATCTATACAAATAATCTACACATATAAAGAACCAGGGGCCATCGCAACTGAACGGACAATCGAACAGGCTGAGTGGGGTGACCAGGCCAGCAGCGGGGATAGTGAGGGACGACCAAACGACTGAGCAGCAGCCTGCTGGGGCGACAGGTCGGCAGGGGGTCAGTGAGGGACAACCAAACGACTAAGCAGCAGGCTGCGTGGGGCAACCAGGCTGGCGGGGGGTGGGGGGCAGTAAAAGACGACCAAACGACAGAGCAGCAGGCTGCATGGGGCGACCAGGCCGGCAGAGGAGGGCAGTGAGGGGCAATCGGGCCTGCAGGGGAGCAGTTAGGTGTTGATCAGGCTGGCAGGGGAATGGTTAGGGGGTG
>NW_005356437.1:1795978-1861379 GCF_000412655.1 Myotis brandtii
CATGCTGGTGGGGTGGGCAGTTAGGGGTGACCAGGCCAGCAGGGATGGGGCAGGTGGGGGTGACCAGGTTGGTGGAGGGAGGGGGCAATTGGGGGAGACCAAGCCGGCAGGCAGAGGTGGTTAGGGGTGATTAGGCTGGCAGGGGGGCCAGTAAGGACGATCAGGCAGGCAGGCAGGTGAGCAGTTAGGAGCCAGCGGTCCCGGATTGTGAGAGGGATGTCTGACTGCCGGTTTAGGCCCATTCCCCAAGATTGGGCCTAAACCGTCATTCCGACATCCCCCGAGGCGTTCCGGATTGGAGAGGGTACAGGCTGGGCTGAGGGGACCCCTCCCCCTGTACACGAATTTCGTGCACCAGGCCTCTAGTATAGGAATAAGAATCAACTTGAGTTACTTATAATTTCCATAGAAGCTAAAGAATTGGGTTAAATTCAGTCAGATTTGTACAGAGGAAAAGTCAGTGAGTCAAAGACAATTAGTGGTTATAAAAAATAATGTTCTTAGAGTACTGATCTACCTATTATTAAAAAAGTTTAAAGGAGAGTGGTGTCATTATGGTGGGAGAGATGTGCCTTTAGTCTCTTCCTTTCTATGTAAAACCAGTGGGGACATCCGGAATTTTAAAAAAGTTCCTCTATTCAACATACAAAGACTAGAGGCCTGATCCATGAAATTCGTGCATGGCGGAGGGGGGATCCTTCAGCCCAGCCTGCATCCTCTCGCAATACGGGCCTCCTTGGGGGATGTCCGGGTTGGCCTAAACCAGCAGTCAGACATCTCTCTCGCAATCTGGGACCGCTGGCTCCTAACCGCTAGCCTGTCTGCCTGCCTGATCATCCCTAACCCTTCTGCATGCCTGCCTGCCTGATCGCCCATAACCGCCTCTGCCTGCCTGCCTGCCTGATGCCCCTAACTGCTTGCACCTACCTGCCTGGTCGCCCTTAACCACTCTGCCTGATCGCCCCTAAACACTCGCCTGCCTGATTGCCCATAAACACTTGCCTGCCTGCCTGATTGCCCCTACCACTTGCCTGCCCGATGGCCCCTAACCACTCTGCCTGCCTGATCATCCCTAACTGCTCGCTTGCTTGCCTGATCACGCCTAATCACTCTGCCTGCCTGCCTGATCACCCCTAAGCACTTCTGTCTCGGCCCCCGTTGCCGCGGCTTCGTCCAGAAGGACGTCCAGAAGGTCATTCAGCTGTCTGGTCTAATTAGCATATTATGCTTTTATTATTATAGATGCCAGAGAGATCCACATATCTGCACATCTGAAGGTTGGTGGACTGGAATAAATAGAAGAGGTAGAATGAGGGGAATGGCAGGAACAGTATCTGTGATCCCATTCCCCAGTTGAGCCTGCAACCTCAGTGAGAGTGCAGTAGCAGCAAAAGAGGCAGGCCCCTTGACCCTGATTCTGCCTATCCTCCCAACCACCATGGTGAAGAAAAAGAAGGGTAGTTGTGGAATTGGAGCGTGTGACTCCAGCTCCCTCCCACAGTTGTGATGTTGCCCATACTACCAGAGATCCTGGTAGTAGCAGCAGAGGTAGCACACTTGATTCCTGGACACAGTAGTGGCAGTGGTCACAGAGAAATGGATAGCAATGGTCACATACCTCAAGACCGTGGCTTCCCTTTCACCCACACCATCCCCCCACTATGGTGGTGGAGCTCGAGACCAAGGTAACCCCCTGACATAGTGAGGGCATTCACCATTCTGCTGACACAAGCAGCAATACCCATGACTACAGCATCCACAGGAGATGAAAGGCACTAGTGACCTTGGAGGCAAAAGCAATGATGAAGAGGGCATCTGCAACACCTCTGCCAGAGGTGGTGAAGGGTAGAAAATGCTGGCTCTCAAATACAATGAGAGTCAGCCCAGGTAAGAAAAACTAAAACCTATAATATAGCACCATCTACTGGAAAACAAAAAAAAAGGCCTATAATTACCAACCTGATAAACTTAAAAAAATTTTTTATTTATTTACTAGAGGCCCAGTGCATGAAATTCTGCACAGGTGCGGTCCCTAGGCCTAGCCAGCGAATGAAGTGCAAGCATCTGGTGTGAAAGGACAGGTCCCAGCTGAACTCTGGGCCCTGGGCAGCACCTGGGCCCCCGGGCCCCCATGCGCCACCCTCAGCCTGAGTCATGGCACCCAAGTCCCTACACAGAGATGCGGTGAGCACAGCCAAATTCCGTGGGCTGGGGCACAGCATGGACCTCTGGCCGCCTAGCGTGGCTGCACAAAAGCCAGGAGGGCAGTGCGCTCTCTCCCAGCCGGCCTTGCAGACCAGATCCTGGGTGAACTCACGGGGAAACCGAATAGTCCCCATGGTCCCAGCGGCTGCAGCCCAGCTCACCCGAAGACACCATGCGGGTGTGGGGAAGGCTCCTTGCAGAGGCCCAGTACCTGAGTGAGGGGGCTTCCCTGGTGCACGAGCCCTGGCATCCCGTGGGAGGGTAGCAGGGGGAATGTGAGCTCAGCAGACACCCTGCATTCTCACCGCACCTCTGTCCCATCACCCCTGCCCCCAGGTAGCCCAGGAGAGGTGGCAGTGCGTCACTGACGCCTGCCATGTTCTGCGCCGCCGCCTGGTGGTCAGCGCACGTCATAGCGAGCAGTCAAACACCCTGACTCCCTGTCGAACAACTGCCCGGGGGGACAATTGGCATATTAAACTTTTATTATATAGGATTTTTTAAAAACAAACTTTCTTGTTGCAATTATAACATAGGTCTTTCTTTTTTCCTCATTAACATCTTCCAGCCCTTTCCTGTTGTCCCCTCACCCTAGGCCCTAACCACCCCATTGTCTGTGTCCACGGGATATGCTTACCCTAATATATAAAAACCCAGGGTTTGTAATGACCGACCGAAGGCTCAATTGAACACTGGAAGTCAGTTCATGGTGACCCAGCACTGACTGCCCCTGTGCGGGCGCGGCGACCCAGCACTGACTGCCGAGGGGGCTGTGGATCAGACCTAGAGAGAGGCCTGAAGAGAGAGGCAGGGTCTGATCCGCAGCCTCTGTGGCAGCTGTTGATCAGCTGTTGCCTCTCTCCCCCTCTCCAGGCTTTGGCAGCAGCCATGCCTGTTTTTCTCTGGGCCTCCATGGAGGCTGCTGATCAGCCCCGCCTCTCTGATCAGGCCCGGAGAAGCTGACTAGCATAGAAACAGACCAATCAGAACCAAATTGGACAGCAGGGGAGGGCAGTTGGGGGCGAGATCAGGCCAGCAGGGGAGGGCAGTTGGGGGCAACCAGGCTGGCAGGGGAGGGTAGTTGGGGGCGAGAGCAGGCCAGCAGGAGAGGGCAGTTAGGGGCAATCAGGCAGGCAGAGGTAGTTAGGGGCAATCAAGCAGGCAGGCAGAGGGGTTAAAGGCAAAAAGGCAGGCAGGCAGAGTCAGTTAGGGGTGATCAGGCAGGCAGGCAGGTGAGCGCTTAGGAGCCATTGGTCCCAGATTGCAAGAGGGATGTCCAACTGCTGGTGGGATCGGGCCGAAACTGGCAGTTGGACATCCTCCAAGGGGTCCCTGATTGGAGAGGGTGCAGAGGCTGGGTTGAGAGAGACACCCCCCCCTTGCAGAAATATCGTGCACTGGGCCACTAGTCTATATATATAAAAGCCTAAGCAACTGGCTGACCGGCTGGTAGCTATGACGTGCAATGACCACGAGGGGGCAGATGCTCAATGCAGGAGCTGCCGAGTGACAGCAACTTTGCAGAGTGCCCTCTAGCACTCCCGGACTTCCTTTTGTTAAGTTGTATGAGTTCCCTATATATTTTGGAGATTAACCCCTTATCAGATGTATCATTGGCAAATATGTTTTCCCATGTAGTGGGCTCTCTTGTTATTTTGATGATGGCATCTTTTGCAGTGCAGAAGCTTTTTATTTTGATATAGTCTCATTTGTTTATTTTCTCCTTAGTTTCCATTGTCCGGCTGCCTCCTGCACACCCGCTACTGGGGGGGTGTCAAGCCTGCAACCTAGGCATGTGCCCTGACTGGGAATCAAACAGTGACCTCCTGGTTAATAGGTTGACGCTCAACCACTGAACCATATGGGCCAGGCTCAAAAATACCTTTTAATAGGAATAAAAACTGAGATAGATTTAAGGTAGTACCCTAATTTTAAAAGGAATAATGTGTTTGTGTTGAAACCACCAAATACTGGGAGTAAGATGGAAAAATGAGATATGGGTCTGAATCAAGCAGTATAGATAAATCTAACCAATGAGCAGAATGGCAAACTGGAAAGTAGTAAAAGGTAGGAAGCTACACATCTAGATATTTAAGAGTTGTGCAGGACCTAAAAGGACATGAAATAAGGCAAATAATAAGGGAAGACAGACATCTGATTTTGGATGGGACTCAATAAAAAATGATCAAATCAAATGAACAAAGTGTATTCTTTTCATTATAAATATGAAACGTATTTTGAAAAACAAATACCTCAAAGTCCTTTTTCTAGCCCATAATTTATTTCCTTTCCCCCCTCTTCTTTTGGAGAGGTGGTGTGGGGGTAGAGGGAAGAGAGAGAATGCATTTAAAAGAATACTTGTGACATTTTATTGAACATTTCTAGATGTTTGTAGTAAGAAGATTTTTAGGTTAATAAGTAACCGTAAACAGGGAGACATCACTAATCTTTCCCAACTGTTAAATGGATGTTAACTCTTCTGTATAATCTCCTTCAATGGCTCTTACTTACCTTTACAATAAAGTTCACAGTTCTTAGTATAGCCATAAAGCCATTTCAAGATGTGACTACATTTTCAAATTTGTCTCCTTCCACATTCCTTTTTTAAAACTTTTTAGCAATTTTGATCTCTTTGCAGTTATCTTAAAAAAGGCAAGTTATTGTTTCCTTCTGTTGCTTTTGCACACTATTTCCTCTGCATAAAATGCTTTCTTGACCTTTTTCCATTTGACCAACTACTATTTTCCTTAAAGAGAGGTCACATGTCACCTTCTTCTTGAAGAATTCTTTTCCTGACTTATCACTCTGTGTTAGAGTACCCCTCTTATGCTCCCTTAACACTCTATGCATGTCTGTAATGGTTCTATTTGTTGTTACTCCTCACCCGATATTTTTTCCATTGATTTTTTAGAGAGAGTGGAAGGGAGGAAGGAAGGGGGGAAGAGAGGGAGAGGAAGAGAGAGATGCAAGAGAGACACATTGGTTGCCTCCCACACACACCTGGCCAGGGGTTGACCTGCAACCAGGGCTCAGGCTGAAGCTCTGATCAGAGCCACATGGGCCAGGGCTTTAATGGTTCTTTTTATATTGTAACTAGAAGCCCGGTGTACAAAATTTGTGCACTGGAGTGGGGGGGTCCCTCAGTCCAGCCTGCTCCCTCTCACAGTTCGGGAGTCCTCGGGGGATGTCCGACTGCCGACTTTGGCCCACTCCCCATGGGGAGCGAGCCTAAGTCGGCAGTCAGACATCCTTAGCATGGAGGCAGGAGCGGCTCCCGCCACCACCGCTGTGCTCGCCAGCTGTGAGCCCAGCTTGTGGCTGAGCAGCACTCCCCACTGTGGGAGTGCACTGACCACCAGGGGGCAGCTCCTGCATTGAGCTCCCCACTGGAGTGCACTGACTACCAGGGGGCAGCTCCTGCATTGAGCGTCTGCCCCCTCATTGTGAGTGTGTGTCATGGTGACTGGTTGTTCCGCTGTTTGGTCAATTTGCATATTAGCCTTTTATTATATAGCATATAATTGTTAATTTTCCTTCTTTCTTCCTTACTGTGTTCTTGAATGGCAAGAATTGTGTTTTAGTTTTCTTTGAGTTCCTGGCTGCTGGCACATTATACCTCAGCAGATACTTAGTAAATTCATGAAATAAGTATTAGCAATCGGTCTTTTCAAGCAGTATGCTATAGTAGAAAAAGTACTATACTGAGCTCTACCCATAATTAGCTATAACTAACCAATTCTGAACTTCCACTACAATAAGTGATTTAGATCTCTAAATTTCCCTGTGATCTCTAACAATTCTTGTTAGGTAATAAACTACATTAAAAAGAAGTCTTTAATTAAAATGCTTATTAAATTATACTGGATTTAACTCAATTCTTTAGGTTTCATTATAAAGGTTTATTTTATTACAATAGTGGTTGTAAAGAGAAAAGCTTTCAGAACTTGATGGCCCTAGGGCTGTAAGGTCCTATTTTTCTCTCAGCTTTACTGGCATATTATTTTCTCTCTTAAGACTTTCTCTTTGTTATCTGCTGCCTCCACTTCTACTTCTACTTTTACTCTTATTTTTTTTACCTAGCTCCAGAACTAATTCAGGAAGATGACTGCCATGTGATAGAAATTAGTGATGGCAAAGGGGAAGAAAAGGAAAAAGATGAGATCCAGCAATTACTTTCTCATCCCATCTCCTTCTCTTGCTTGGAGTGAGGGCACACTGGTCTTTATAAAGACTTAAACCCTAGTCCCCTGTCCACCACTACTCTTTCCATTACATCCCATGTTTTAATTTTGGACTAACAAAAACAAAGAGGGAAGAGTTTTTTACTTTGTCTGGTTCGCCTTATCCTTTCCTGTGTTTTAGAAAACTACCTTGTAATTTTAAAACAAAGTTTTCACTCTTATAATTGGTCATATAGAGAAAGGAGTCTCCCTGTTCTCTACTGAAGCAAAGAAATGTGTTCCTGCCTAAAAATATCTTCATATCATAAGCAGTTTCTACTATTAGGATACTGTTAGTACTACGGGTAGATTATAAATTAGACAGACTTTTTTGGTCCTGACTGAAGAGGTAACTGCCATATAAAAATCAATTTAATTAATATTATGAGGAGGGGGGATTTAAAATTTATAGTTATAACTGACTTTTAAAATATGTTATTTAAAAATCAGAGTCTGGTTATCCAACTGCAATTAGCAGTTTTTATATTTTTAGCCACATTAAAATAGTAATGAGTACAGTATCCTCATTTGCAGATGTGTTTAAAAAGACCAATGTTATATTAGTTAAAATGCTTCCATCATAAACAATATTTATTGAAGACAATTTGAAAAGAGATATACAAACAAACCTAAGGTGGGTGCTCTTAGAAACTTACATTCTAAGAGGTACCCAATAAAAAATAATTTTTATGAAAACCTAATTGACCAGTAAAGAGGCAAAATTTACTATATTGCATAAAGACCTGTTATGTGGTTTCTTTTAAGCTCATAATATGTGGATCCTTCCTTTTTTGAAGTTACCTTTTTTTGCCATACAAACGACTTAAATTAACTTAGAGAAAGTGCTAACTCCAAGACATGTAAGGTTTAGATGGCAGGCTAGAATTTTTAATTGTAAGTACTGAGCTAACTGCTTCTCTAGAAAGAGTCAGATCTATTTCTTCTTTGATTAAATCGAATAGACAGACCAGGTAAAATGGGAGGTATCATAAGCCCTGGTTTCCTGGGATAATCTTGGCTGACAACAGTTGTCTTGGAGTAATTGCTAGAGAGTCCTCTTTCGTTCTCAGGAGTATGCTGGGTTGGATGATAAGGCATATGGTTACCCTACTTCTAATGTGCTCTTTTCAAATGAAAGCCTATTATTTAGATACTCAATATATGGAAGGCCAATAACTGAAGGGTATGCAAAGAAATGTAAGAAATGGTATCTGCTCTTAAAGTGCTTAAAACTTAAGTTGAAGAGACTAAATAAACATTTCAAGTTAAACACACAAAATTTTAATGGCTTTAAAAAATAAAACAAGAAGAAATGTTCTAAAAAAGAACATAGTTATTTGCTAAATAATGGCACAATAATTGGTATTATTAAGTTTCACAGAAGATGGAGTAACTTTCTATGAAATAATTAACATCACAGCACCCGACATCACAATTTAATGAGTGCCTTATATGTGCCAGATCTGCTCTAGAGTGCTTTACACACGTATCAGTTAATCCTCACAATTATCCTATGAGGTGTACTATTATTCTCACAAGAATGGAAATTTTACAGATAAGAAATGTACCTGATAGAGGTTAAATAACATATGAAAGTTTACACAATCAGTGACAGAGTTGGGATTTAAACCCAGGTTCTCTAAATACAAAGCCAGTGACCTTTATATTGCTTTTGTCTTCACATAGAGCAGATGGTTTCAACTGGGGGTGATTTTGTGCCCGCCCCTCAATCCCACCACCCCGGAACATCTGGTGGTATCTGGAGACATCTTTGTTTGTTACAAGTGTGTTTGTAGGGGATGGCTAGTGAGTAATGTGGGGGGAGGGAAGGGATGGCTAGTGAGCAATGTGGAGGTAATACTGAAGACTTTACAAAAAACGTTAATTTATTTTTTATTTAAAAATATCTTTTACTTTATCTTTATTGTTGAGAGTATTACAAATGTCCTCCCTTTTCCCCCCCTATTGTCCCTCTCCACCTGGCCCTGGCCCATCCCAGGCTTACCACACTAATTACAGTCTGTGTCCATGGATTATGCATATATGCATATAAGTTCTTTGTTTAACTTCTTGCCAGCCTTCCCCCTACCATCTCCCCCTTGCCTCTGAGATTCTCCAGTCTGTTCCATGCTTCCATGTCTCTGGATATTTTGTTCGTCAGTTTATTTTCATTTTATTCCACATATAAATGAGATCATGTGATACTTGTCTTTCTCTGACTGGCTTATTTCGCTTAGCATAATACTCTCGAGGCCCCTCCATGCTGTCTCAAAGGTTAAAAGATCATTCTTTTTTAAAGCTGTATAGTATTCCATTAAGCAAATGTACCACAGTTTTTTTTTTAAAATATATTTTATTGATTTTTTACAGAGAGGAAGGGAGAGAGATAGAGAGTCAGAAACATCGATGAGAGAGAAACATCGATCAGCTGCCTCCTGCACACCTCCTACTGGGGATGTGCCCGCAACCCAGGTACATGCCCTTGACCGGAATCGAACCTGGGACCCTTCAGTCTGCAGGCCGACGCTCTATCCACTGAGCCAAACCGGTTTCGGCACCACAGTTTTTTTTTATCTACTCATCTATTGATGGGCACTTGGGCTGTTTCCAGATCTTAGCTATTGTAAATAGTGGTGCTATAATCAAAGGGGCACATATATTCTTTCTGACTGGTGTTTCAGGATTCTTAGGATATATTTCCTTAATAGACACTTCTTCAAAGAGGACATACAGATGACCAAGAGACACATGAAAAAATGCTCAAAGTCACTAATCATCAAATTAAAATGACAAAAAACCTTTTAACGATAAGATCTGAGCTCAGTCTTGAAGCACTGTTTGCATTTGGATAGGCTAGGGGTGGTGGTGATAAGGGTGAATTCTAGATAAGAAGAATAGTACAGTAAGTACAAGACAGATTCAAAAGACAGTGAATAATTTACCAAGCTAGAAGTAAAACAGTGCTGAAGGGAAAATGAGTTGAAAGACTAGAAAGATAAAATGATCTTTTAAAAAAGATTAAGGAATCTGAATTGGATTCACTGAAGATTTTTGAGCAGGTGAGTAACATAAACAATATATATATAAAAGGCTAATATGCTAAGTGTCTGACCGTCCAACCAGTCGCTATGATGTGCACTGACCACCAGAGGGCAGATGCTTAACACAGGAGCTGCAGTGATGCACACACAGAAACGGCACCATGGACCTGACACACACAAAGCAACACCCGGCTTCCCCCAAGTGGGACACAGGCCCCGCCACCACCCCGGAGCAACAGCCCATCAGATCGCAGCCGACGCTGCTGGGACCCCATGGCGCAAAATGTGGCCCATATCCCAGTCCAGCCCTGAAATGGTTGCTGTGGGTGCTGGGTAATGACATCATGTAGCAATGCCCAGCTTCCTCTCCCTAACGACAACTAGCCTCCTTGCAATTTCTTCAGCCTAGGAACACAACTTGCTTTATAGCCAGGTGCAAACATTTCACACTTTAAACAAATGTCTGTGAAGTGTTTTCCCATGCCCATCTCATTTGATCCTCACAGAAGACCTGGAGTAGGAAGATAGGAAACTCGGTGGAATCCTATTTTCTTTTCATTAGCCAGAAAAAAGAGATTTAGAAAGCTTAGAAACTTGACCCAACTGAAAAGAAGAAATGGTGGACCTTGAAAATGACTTCAGGTTTTCTCACTGTGCAGAATATAGTCAAACACTGCTGCAGTTAAATATTTTACCCTTTGTTCTCTCTGTGTGATCTATAATAATAATCTGCTTTGTGTTGGTATTTACTGCTGTGTTGCTGACAATTACCTGAAAGAGAAGCTGGGGTGCTTCACTGGGCTGGAAAAGTTTAGTTACATCAGAAAGCAGGTCTAATTAAGCAAGTTTATTCTATATCTATAAAAGGCTAAGTTGACTCACACATGCGCGATACATATAAAGCTCTCGCTGGGGCCAATCGCATGCATGTTTCAATCTGTCATTGTTGACTGTGAATTTGGTTGACACTTCTATTATAGAGAAATGACAAACAGCGATATTAAAGTATTTCTTCTAATTAATTTCCGTTCAATGTACATGAATTCGTGCACCAGGCTTCTAGTAATATTATAGTAAGATTAATCAAGAAACCAGGGCAAAGAGACTAATTAGGATGCTGCAGTTGTTAAGCTATAAGATATTCAGAGTTTGACTTGGTGTAGTGATAGTGAGAAAGAAAGGAAGTGATCACCAGCATATATATTTTTATGTATTATAAATTTTTCTCATTTCAAACAATAATAAATTACCATTCTTACCTGTAATGCACTGAAACTGTCCATCTTCTCTTCTTATTGTAAATGCTTCTCCTGGGTTAACTTGTACCAGAATAACCTTAAAAAGAGGGGAAGAAGTATTAATCAAAACAACAGTAGAGCAAATTAGTATATCAAAAGCTAGTAAGAGAGTAGATATGAGCTATTTTACCCTATGAAATGGGAAAGGAAAATGGGGATTACACATTTTACACATTAGTTAAAAAAGTATTATTTCACTTTTCTAGAGGTCAGACTTAAGTCAAAAATAAGGGAATAAGAAAAAGATAGTGGCAAACTTTTACTGGAAAGTTAATAAACGTCACTATGAAACATGCATAGAGTCAAACCACAGAGTATTTGGATCATTTACATTTAGTTCATCTGCTGCTAAGCACTGCATTCATTAAAACATAAAATACAGCTTTGTAAGTAGAGCATATTTGAATCAATATGACTTTTAAAATTATATGTAAGAATCCCACCACTTTAAGAAGTTTTCTTGTAATTTTATAGATAATACAGGCAGTCCTCGGGTTACGTTGGACTCGACGTACATCATTTCGTGGTTACGTCACCATCTCCCATTTATTTATTAAAAAAAAAGTTCCGTCATTTCGACATATGTACATATGTGCTTTATGTTTTTTATTATTTATTTACCACAAGTAAAAGTCAGGAATTGTTATCTTTCTTTTAAATTTTTTTTACTGTTTCACTTCATTACTGCTGTGTATGTGCTCCATGTGAGTGACGTAGGTGCTTATGTAGGTGGGTTCTGACTTACGGCGAAAATCGAGCTGTAGGAACGGATCTCCGACGTAACCCAAGGACCTACTGTACTCACCAATTTTATGGCATTTGAAAAACAGAAAACTGGAAAAAAATCTGAGGTCCTTCTATCCTAAGATTGTTAACATTCTGATAAATTTCTTAGTCTTGTTCTCTACACATAGGCTTAATTTTTCTCCTTAAACATAGATATATGATCTCCTGTTATGTATTCAAATATTATAAAAAGACTTTTCCACGTTATTATTCACAGTATTTCATCAAATGACTATACCACAAACTATTCTACCATTCTCTTAATGTAAGAAAATTAGGTAGTTTTAGTTTGCTATTATTATAAACAATGCAGAAGTGAACATTTTGGTATGTACTTTTCCCCTCTATATAATTAATATTGCTCCCTTTTGATATATTCCTAATTCTTGTGTCTATTGTTAAACTGCTTTTAACAAAGGTTTTACTAATTCATATTCTCCCTACATAGTCGTTGGGAACAGCCTTTTACCACATTTTCCATAAACCTGGAAATTATAGTTTTAAAATCTTTGCCACCTTGCTAGATGAAAATAGTATATTACTATCTTTTAAATTTGTACTCAATTTTTAATGAGGTTAAATGCTATCTTTTATTTTTGTTACTAGCTCTTTTATAGACTGGCTGTTTATGTTATCTTTTGGGGTCTTAAGTGTTCCTAGTGATTTGTATTCTTTGCATATTAATAATAGTAATAAGCCCTGGCAGGTGTGGGTCAGTTGAGCATCATCCCATGTACAGAGAAAGGTTGCCAGCTCGATTCTTGGTGAGGACACATGCCTGGGTTTTGGGCTCAATCCCTAGTAAGGGGCATGCAGGAGGCAGCTGACTGATGTTTCTCTCTCATGGATGTTTCTCTCTTCCCCCCATCCCTCAACTCAATAAAAATATATTTAAAAAATGATAATGTTCTATATTATACTGCAATTATATTCCTATTTCCTTTTCTTTTTAATTTTTAGCACAGTTGATTATTTTCTTATAGCGAATGTTATCTATTTTTGTCTTGGTGACCATCTTCTACTGCTTCTAAATTTAACTTATGGCTGGTTATCAAGCTCTTGAAATGTGGCTAGTCTCTATTTAGATATGCTGTAAGTGTAAAACACATATTGGATTTCAAAGGCATTACAAAAAACACCCAACAATGTAAATACCTTGTTAATAGTTTTTATATTGATTACATGTTGAAATAATATTCTGGGCATACTGAGTTAAGTAAACACTTCCACAGTTAATTTCATATGTTTTTACTTTTTTAATGTGGCTACTATAATTTTTAAAGGTAGGCACAAGTCCGTTATAAAGGGTCTTGTGAGTCATTTTAAGGGCAATGAAGAGTGTTATTTATGCAGGTAGTGCTATGGAGAATCACTCTGGCTGCACTGTAGCAATCAGGTATGTATAGGAAGACCTGTCAGGAGGCTATAGCAGTTATTTAAGTGGGTTTCTTTTAATGCATTAACTTATTTATATTTTTAAAATGTGTTTTACTAACTTTTAGAGAGAGAGGGAGGGGGAGAGAGACAGAAACATCGATGAGAAAGAAACATTGATAGGCTGCCTCCTGCATACGCCCCCACTGGGGACTGAGCCGAAATCTGCATGTACCTGGACCAGGAATCAAACCTGTGACCTCTTGGTATATGGGACGACATTCAACCAACTGAGCCACATGGGCCAGGCTTAATGCATTAACTTTTATTTACAACTAGAGGCCCAATGCACGAAAATTCGTGCAAAAGTAGGCCTTCCTTCCCCTGGCTGCTGGCAACAGCTTTCCTCCGGCACCTAAGACCCAGGCTTCCCTCCTCCAGCTTCCAGCAGGCAACCAGGACCCAGGCTTTCCTCCCTCTGGCTGGCCACAGGCAACTGGGACCCTGGCTTCCCTCCCTCTGGCTGGCAACAGGCAACCGGGACCCGGGCTTCCCTCCCTCTAGCCGGCCGCAGGCACCTGGGACCCAGGGTGGCTTCACCCGGGCCCCGGCTTTGTCAGGAAGGACATCAGGAATGACGTCCGGTCTATCCGGTCTAATTAGCATATTACCCTTTTGTTAGTATAGGTTTTTATTATTTTCTTTCGTTTTCCTTAAACTTACCATGATGTTTTTCTAACTTTTTCATTTGAATACCTATTTCATTCTTTTTTTAGTAGTATATGCACTTTAAGACTCTAAACTTTATTGAACTCAGTTTTAACCACATAGAATATTTTCACTAGTATTTTTTTATAATTTTCTGTTATTTTGTTGTTAATTTCCTGTGATCCAAGAATTGTTTTAAAGAAAACAAAATTTGTAAAATGGGCTAGAGGATTTTCAGTTTGCTTTTATTTCCAATATATTTTTGTCAATCCCAACAAATCCTGGTTCTTATTTTTAACTCATTCTGTCTTTTTCACTCTTTTCTAATTAGTGTTGGAATTTGGTAGAGGTGGTGAATTATTGAAGGATGTTACCCGAAGCCAGCATTGGGTTAAAACAGGAGAGTTCTTAACGTGGGGCCATAGATAACTATTCACAGCCTTTATGAACTACCCAGAATTGTATATGAAACTTTCTGTAGATATTACCATTTTCTAGAAAAGGGTTCACTGTTTTCTTTAGATTTCCTTAAATTCTTAATGGTGTCCAAGACCTAAAGTAGTCCTTACTGTGTCACACAATGCTGTTTGCTTTATATACATGTTATTTCTTTAAAATAATAATCATCTCACAGTCCTGGTATTGAGAAGTTCTATAAAACACTAATTTCTTCTTTAATGAATTCATTCACTACAAGGTTGACAAAAATAAATAAAACTAAGAAAACCAAACATGACATATAAGTAAATAATATATCCTGCTATTAAATAAAAAGGAGAAACAGGCCTCTTTTCAATTATATGATCCAGAAAATAGTAAGCAATAAAATTAATTTATCTGAAAATCATATATTAAACACCCATTGTTTGATGCCTATTTTTATACTAGAGGCCCGGTGCACAAAACTTTGTGCACTCGGGGGGGGGGGGCGCGTCCCTCAGCCTGGCCTGTGCCCTCTCGCAGTCTGGGACCCCTCGGGGGATGTCCATCTGCTGGCTTAGGCCTGCTCCCTTGGGGATTGGGCCTAAGCTGGCAGTCAGGAACCCCTCTGGCAGCCCGGGAGCCCTCGGGGGATGTCCACTTGCCAGCGGGGAGCAGGCCTAAGCTGCAGTCGGACATTCTTAGCGCTGCTGAGGAGGCGGGAGAGGCTCCTGCCACCAGCGCTGTCCTGGCAGCCGTCAGCCTGGCTTGTGGCTGAGCAAAGCTCCCCCTGTGGGAGCACACTGACCACCTGGGGGAAGCTCCTGCATTGAGCGTCTTCCCCCTGGTGGTCAGTGTGTGTCACAGTGACCAGTCATTCCCAGTTGTTCTGCTGTTAGGGTCAATTTGCATACTACCCTTTTATTATATAGGATAGAGGCCTGGTGCATGGGTGGGGGCCGGCTGGTTTGCCCTGAAGGGAGTCCCAGATCAGGGTGGGGGTCCTGCTGGGGTGCCTGGCCAGCCTGGGTGAGGGGCTGATGGCTGTTTTCAGGCTGGCCACAGCCCCCAGCCACCCAAGCTCCCAGTGGAGGCTGGCTGGAAGCAGGTATCTGGGATTTATTTATCTTCTATAATTGAAACTTTGTTGCCTTTAGTGGAGGCCACAGCTGGCCAGGGCAGGCGGGAAGCTTGGCTTCCTCCATCGCCGGGGCAACCAAGCCTCCTGCTTGCTCCAGCTCCGTGGCTGCCAGCCGCCATCTTGGTTGTGTTAATTTGCATATAGTTGCTGACTGGCCAGTGGGCGTGGCTTATGGGCGTGGCTTGTGAGTGTAGCAGAGGCATGGTCAATTTGCATGTTTCTCTTTTATTAGATAAGATGTACTGTAGGTACCAAGAAAAAAAATAAATCACAGTCTAAGGTCTCAAAAGTTCACATTCTAGTAAGGGAGACAGACAGGTACTCAACTGTACAGTGTCACAGTGGTATAATAGGGATATAAACAATGTCCTATAGGTTCTACTCATCCCAGATAATCAGAAAAAAATCCTGGAGGAGATGATAACTACATAATGTTCAGAAGGACAACCAGAAGTTAGCAAGCTAAAAATGAGAAGAGAACATTTCAAGGAGAGAACAACATAGCATGTATCAAGTCAAGAGAGTGAAAGAGATCATGGACAATTTGAAAATGGGGAAGAAGTGTGGTATAGCTAAAGTTTAAACCAGTTTGAGAAATACAATGGAAAGGTAAGATTGGGATAATAAACAGGGGTTAAATCATGAAAATCTTTAAATATCAAGCTAAGGAGTTGTATCTTCAGGCAAGGCTATTAAACAGGGTAGGGTTATATTCAAATTGCACCTTTTTCCAACTTATTTTGAACTATTTGATATTACAGAAAAACTTCAAGATTGGTTCAATGAACATCCATATACTCTTCATCTAGATTCACCAATTGTTAACATGTTACCACATTTACTCACTCTCACAATGGAGTATCTGGCTGATATTATGTTTGATCACTTGGTTTAGGTGGTATCGGTCAGATGTCTTTATTATAAGGTACAATTTTCCTTTAAAAGCAATAAACAATCAATATGGTGATACTCTGAGGTTCTGTGAATATCCTATTTTCCAACTGTCTTTCACCCAATGGTTTCAGCAATTATTACTAAATCATTACTGTGGTAACTGTAAAAAGGGGATTTAAAAAACTCCCACCATTCTTTCTACATTTACCAGTTAGCATTCTTCTATTAAATAGAGCTTTCTTTTCAGTATTCTTCCCCTTATCCCACACCCCATATTTAAATGTTTCTTAGTATGAGTATGGCCTCATGGATTCTTTAAAAAAAAAAAATCTATGTTATAATCCATTTCTGTCATTATTAACATTATTTTTTTGGTAAGGTGAGATGAGATTGACATAAAATTAATTTTAAACTAACATTAAAGTATTTAATTCCATGGCATTTAGTATGTTCAAAATGTTGTCAAATGACTACCAATATCTACTTCCAAAACATTTTACCACTCCAAAAAAAAGCCTATACCCATTAAAAGATCACTCTACTTTTTCTCTCCAGAATGCTAGTAACCATCAAAATTTGCTTCTATCTCCATAAATTTAGCCACTTTGGATAAATATAATCATACAACATGTGATCTTTTGTGACTGCTTTCTTTTACTTAGCCTGTGTTTGTAGTTCATCCAGGTTGTAGCATGTATCAGTACTTATTCCTTTTTATGGCTGAATAACATTCCATTGCATGGATATACCAGAATTTGTGTATCCATTCAACCACTGATACACCATTTTGACCTTTTGGCTAATGAGGATAGTACTGCCAACAACATTCATATTTCAGTTCTTTGCGGTATATATCTATGCACTGACTTGCTGGGCGATATGCTAATTCTATGTATAACTTTTGAGGGATCACCAAACTTTCCCACTGCAGTTGCATTATTTTACATGCCCAGCAAAAGATGCACCTATACTGAATTTATCTGAAAAATAAAAAAGTTGATATTAAGAAAAAAATTATAAATGGAAGGTTATAAGAGAGGGTTTCACGTGCAAGCAAAAGTTATTGGCGTGCCATGTTTGGCATGTGTGCCAGGGGTTGCCCACCCCTGGAATAGGGTTTGGGATAGAGATAGGTATGACTGTTGGAGTTAGCATTTAGTGTTAGGGTTAGGGAAGTGTGTTGGATAGTGTTTGAAGGATTTAGAATTCACTTTGATAGAGCTGGGAAATGTTTGGGGTAGTGTTTGGAACACTTAAATTTATCTTTGGCCCTAGTCGATTTGGCTCAGTAGATAGAGCGTCAGTCTGTGGAATGAAAGGTCTTGGGTTCGATTCAGGTCAAGGGCACCTGTCCAGGTTGTGGGCTCAATCCCCATGGGGGGAGGGGTGCATACAGGAGGCAGTCAATCAATGATTCTCTCTCATCATTGATGTTTCTATTTCTCTCTCTCCCTCTCCCTTCCTCTCTGAAATCAATAAAAAAATAAAAATAAAAAAGACCTCTTTACGATGGTTTAAATACCAAGTGCTCACATAGCTAAGCACAGACAGCCTCGGAAGATAAATCAGTCAGAAAAGAGCTTCTTTAAAAAAAAAAAAGTTATCTTTGATTGGGCGGGGAAGTGTTTGAAACATTTAGAATTCACATTTATAGAGTTGTGGAATGTGTAGGGAAGTGTTGAAAGAGTGAGAAGTCATGTTTAAAGAGCTGTGAATTGTGTAGAATAGTGTTTAATCCTTATTGCTGGTAATATTACAGATGGCCCTCTTTTTCCCCCCATTACCCTCCTCCACCCGGTCCCAGCCCCACCCTAGGCCTTGGCCACTCTATTGTCTGTGTCCATAGTTAATGCATATATGTATATAAGATCTTTGTTTAACCTTTTCCCAACCCCCCATCTCTCTTCCCTATGAGAATCATTAGTCTATTCCATTTCTATGCCTCTGGTTCTATTTTATTCACCGGTTTATTCTGTTCGTTAAATTTCTTATACGTTTATTTTGATTTTGAGATTCAATTGTTGCTAGATATGTATTTATTGCCATTTTATTGTTCATTTTTAAAAATCTTTTCTTCTTCCTCTTCTTAAAGAATACCCTTCAACATTTCATATAATGGTGGTTTGGTTGTGATGAACTCCTTTAGTTTTTTCTTATCTGTGAAGCTCTTTAGCTGACCTTCAATTCTAAATGATAGCTTTGCTGGGTAGAGTAATCTTGGTTGTAGGCCCTTGCTATTCATCACTTTGAATATTTCTTGTCACTCCCTTCTGGTCTGCATAGTTTCTGTAGAGAAATCAGCTGACAGTCATAGGGGTGCTCCCTTGCAGGTAACTAACTACTTTTCTCTTGCTGCTTTTAAGATTCTCTGTCTTTTGCCCTTGGCATTTTAATCCTTTGAGTGCCAACCAATATCCTAGGAACTATGCTAAAATTGCCAAGGCAATTTTGCTGATTTTACAGCAGTTTAGGAAATCTGCACTTAGGTGCCATCTGTCAATAAAGAGTAAACTACTAGCATCTAATAGTGACACTGCAGGAGGAGCGCGATACCGCTCCCAGCACTTTTGGCGAAAGACAGGAGGAGCTCGATCGTGCTCCCCGGCACTCTAGGGGTTAACTATGATGTGTCCTCATGTGGTCCTCTATGGGATCCTCTTGTTTGGGACTCTCTGTGCTCCCTGAACTTTTAAGTCTATTTATTTTACCAGGTAGAGGAAGTTTTTTGTTATTATTCTTCAAATAGGTTTTCAGTATCTTGTTCTCTCTTCTTCCGGCACCCCCATAATGCTAATGTTAGTATGCTTGAAGTTGTACCAGAGCCTCCTTACACTACCTTCATATTTTGGGATTTTTTTCTCTCTTCTGATTGTTTTCTGCTTCCTCATATTCTAAATCCTTGATTTGATTCTCGGAATCCTCTACTCTATTGTTGAATCCCTGTAAATTATTTTTTATATCCAGTGTAGGGAGCAGCTATAGGGTTAAGCCTTGGACTGACCTGTTGGCAAAGCCACAAACAAGTCCCAGCTTAGAGGGCACAGCCCTCTTAGCATAATTAGGCTTAACCTTATAAAGCTCCCTAGATCTTATCTGAGTAGCTAATGGGCTGTGAGAAGTGCAGCAAGTGCTGCCAAAACAAGTGAAACTCACAAGAACATTGCAACTATGGTGACCACTACCTTGTTTACCTCTGGCTATAAAATAAAGGCTCAGCTTGCCATCTGGGTCTTTCTCTGTGGCCTCAGCCAGGCACAGGAGATCCCTGTAGACCCAGCTTATTCTCTTTGTCTTTTCTACATCCTTCGCCGCTCCCCCTCAGGCTCACCGAACCCTTGGATGAGCTAGCCCGGCACAATCCAGTAGTTTGCTTTCTTCCATTTCTTTCATTTATTATGACATGTTAGCCTCTGCATTTTGGCTGCTTCCCTGTGTTTGTTTCTATGTATTGAGTAGAGATACTATGTCTCCTTGAGTTGGTAGAGTGGCCTTGTGTAGTAGGTGTCCTATAGGGTCCAGTGGCTTAGCCTCCCCAGTCAACTGAGCTGGGCACTCCAGGTGCGCGCCTTTGTGGACTGTGTGCACAGTTTCATTGTAGTAGGGACTTGATTGCTACTGGTGTCACTGGGAGGGCTTGACCCCCAGGCCAATTGGCTGTGAGGACCAGCTGCAACTATAGGAGAGAGCTGCTGTGCAGGAGACAACCTTATGGTGCAGGACTTGCTTCAGTGGAGCTTTGGTGGTCACTGAGACTGTCCTTTGGATGTGTTACTTATGGATGTGTAGAGTTATCATCTGGTATGGTGTGACATTGTCCAACGGGTAAACTGGCTCTTGGGTCTCCAGGGAAGTGTAAAGTCGTCCACTGCCTGGGGCCACCTGACAGGAGCTACAGAGAGATAGGCAGATTCATCCTATTTGTATCAGGTTTGGAAGTGCCCAGGTGAGGCCCATCTGTGAAGCAAGGCAGGCTGGTGCTAGTGCCAGGTCTTGGGCCTTTTACTGATAGGTTTGGGGCTCCCTGACCTAGCTGCAGCTTGTTTGAGAGATTTTAGCAAAGGTCTGAAGCTTGATCAAGGACAGGCCATTCATATGCAAAAGCACAGCACATAGGTTGGGTGGGGCTGAAAATTGCATGGGGTTCCCACATTTGTCTGGGACATTGACATCAATACAGATGACGAGCTGGATGCCTACATCGAAGACCTGATCACCAAGGGGGACTAAGGGGCTCGGAGCCAGAGACCAGCTCCCTGCTCCTGCCTCAGGGCGAGTTCCCAGGGGTGGGGGCTGTTGCATTAGTGGGTCGGTGGACTTACATTGGTTTGACTCACATGGGACATTTGTGCTTTTGGAGGGAAAATGCTCTGATTCTTTGAATCTTCCTCCCTAAGTTTATAAATATTTATTTTTTAAAAGAAAGAAAAATTATCTCAGAGAATCACCAGACAGAGCAAACAGAAATGGTTGCCCAATGAGGGGACAATGGGGGGGGATAAGGACACATTTGTAATATCTTAATCAATAAAGAAAAAAAAATTTAAAAAAAGGTTGCTGCCCATCAGTCCTATGACTGGGGAGGTCCCAGCATAGGATCAATGACCACTTCAAGCACTTTTGTTTAGGAGAAAGCTGCCCCTGAGTTCCTGCCCTGATGCCAAATAATCCAGTTCCTCCTCATATGAGTCTGTGACCCCCAGAGCCTCGCCCTGATACTGGAGCTCAAGGGAAGAAGGAACTTGTAAGTTCAGTTTAAGAGGTACAGCTGAGTCTCCAGCAGCCTCCATGTCATTGAGCCCCAATCCCCATTGGTTTTTACAGCCCATAGTTATGAGGACTTATTTTCCAAGCTCTGGGAGCCTGGACTTGAGGTGTGGTGTAGGGCTGGGACTCCTTGCTCCTCATGGGGGGGGGGGGGGGGGCCTCTGGGGAGGTCAGGTTGCAGCTCACTTGTTTAGCTACTTTCCTGTATTAATTCTGTAGATTCTATTCATTGAAATTTGTGCCAACTGAGTTCTCTGCTAACCTTTTTCTAGCTATCTACCATTTTATTATTCTTATTTTTTTTTAATTTTTATTTGTTTTTTTTTGCTAAAAGTATTACAAAGGGTATTACATATGTGGTGTATCTTTTTAAAATCCTGATTTCTGGGCCTCATCCTCCGGAAAGTCTGTTTCTTTGTTACTAATGTTGTGGCCCCACCCCATCACAATGAGATCATGTGGTATTTTTCCTTCATTGACTGGCTTATTTCACTTAGCATAATGCTCTCCAGCTCCATCCATGCCGTTGCAAATTGTAAGAGTTCCTTCTTTTTTACAGCAGCATAGTATTCCATCGTGTAGATGTACCACAGTTTTCTAATCCATTCATCTACTGATGGGCACTTAGGCTGTTTCCAGATCTTAGCTATGGTGAATTGTGCTGCTATGAACATATGGGTGCATATATCCTTTCTGATTGGTGTTTCTGGTTTCTTGGGATATATTCCTAGAAGTGGGATCACAGGGTCAAATGGGAGTTCCATTTCCAGTTTTTTGAGGAAACTCCATACTGTCTTCCATAGTGGCTGCACCAGTCTGCATTCCCACCAGCAGTGCACAAGTGTTCCTTTTTCTCCACATCCTCTCCAGCACTTGTCGTTTGTTGATTTGTTGATGATAGCCATTCTGACAGGTGTGAGATGGTACCTCATTGTTGTTTTGATTTGCATCTCTCGGATGATTAGTGACTTTGAGCATGTTTTCATATGTCTCTTGGCTTTCTGAATGTCCTCTTTTGAAAGGTGTCTATTTAGATCCTTTGCCCATTTTTTGATTGGATTGTTTATCTTCTTTTTGTTAAGTTGTATGAGTTCCCTATAAATTTTGGAGATTAGGCCCTTATCAGATATGACGTTGGCAAATATGTTTTCCCACGCAGTGGGTTTTCTTGTTGTTTTGTTGATGGTTTCTTTTGCTGTGCAGAAGCTTTTTATTTTGATGTAGTCCCATTTGTTCATTTTCTCTTTAGTTTCAACTGCCCTAGGAGCTGTATCAGTGAAGAAATTGCTTTGGCATATGTCTGAGATTTTGTTGCCTTTGGATTCTTCTAGAATTTTTATGGTTTCCTGTCGTACATTTAAGTCCTTTATCCATTTTGAGTTTATTTTTGTGTATGGTGTAAGTTGGTGGTCTAGTTTCATTTTCTTGCATATATCTGTCCAATTTTCCCAACACCATTTATTGAAGAGACTATCTTGGCTCCATTGTATGTTCTTGCCTCCTTTGTCAAATATTAATTGAGCATATTGGTTCGGGCTGATTTCTGGGGTCTCTATTCTATTCCATTGATCTATATGTCTGTTCTTGTGCCAGTACCAGGCAGTTTTGAGAACAGTGGCTTTGTAATACAGCTTGATATCTGGCATTGAGATCCCACCTACTTTGTTCTTTCTCAGGATTGCTGCAGCTATTCGGGGTCTTTTTTTATTCCAGATGAATTTTTGGAGAGTTCGTTCTAGGTCTGTGAAATATGCTGTTGGTATTTTAATGGGAAGTGCGTTGAATTTATAGATTGCTTTGGGTAGTATGGACATTTTAATGATGTTGATTCTACCAATCCAAGAACATGGTATGTTCTTCCATCTCTTTATGTCTTCCTCTATCTCTTTTTTCAACGTCCTGTAGTTTTCTGAGTAGAGGTCTTTTACCTCTTTAGTTAAGTTTATTCCTAGGTAGCTTAATTTTTTTGGTGCGATGGTAAATGGGATTGTTTTTATAATCTCTCTTTCTGAAAGTTCACTATTGGTGTATAGAAATGCCTCAGATTTCTTGGGGTTAATTTTGTATCCTGCTACATTGCCAAATTCATGTATTAAGTCTAGTAGTTTTTTGATGGAGTCTCTAGGGTTTTGTATGTATAATATCATGTCGTCTGCAAATAAGGACAGTTTTACTTCCTCTTTTCCAATTTGGATGCCTTTTATTTCTTCTTCTTGCCTAATTGCAATGGCTAATACTTTCAGTACTATGTTGAACAGGAGTGGTGAGAGTGGGCATCCTTGTCTTGTTCCTGTTCTTAGGGGAAATGGTGTTAGTTTTTGTCCATTGAGTATGATGTTGGCTGTGGGCCTGTCATATATGGCTTTTATTATGTTGAGGTATGATCCTTCTATTCCCACCTTGCTGAGAGTTTTTATCAAAAATGGGTGTTGGATTTTGTCGAATGCTTTTTCTGCATCAATTGATATGACCATGTGGTTTTTTTCTTTCAATTTGTTTATGTGATGTATTACGTTTATTGATTTACGGATGTTGTACCATCCTTGCATTCCTGGGATAAATCCTACTTGGTCATGGTGTATGATCCTTCTGATGTACTGTTGGATCCGATTTGCTAAGATTTTGTTGAGGATTTTGGCATCTATGTTCATGAGGGATATTGGCCTGTAATTCTCTTTCATTGTGTTGTCTTTACCTGGTTTTGGTATTAGGGTGATGCTGGCTTCATAGAATGAGCTTGGAAGTGTTCCTTCCTCCTGAATTTTTTGTAGTAGTCTGAGGAGGATAGGTTTTAGTTCTTCCTTGAAAGTTTGGTAAAACTCCCCTGAGAAGCCATCTGGTCCTGGGCTTTTGTTTGCTGGGAGCTTTTTGATGACTGCTTCAATTTCTTCCATAGTTATTGGCCTATTGAGATTTTTAGATTCTTCCTGATTGAGTTTTGGAATGTTGTATTTTCCTAGGAATTTGTCCATTTCCTCCAGGTTGTCTAGTTTGTTGGAGTAGAGCTGTCCATAGTATTGTTTAACAATCATTTGTATTTCTGTGGGGTCTGTTGTTATTTCGCCTCTATCGTTTCTGATTTGGTTTATTTGGGTCCTCTCTCTTTGCTTCTTGGTGAGCCTGGCTAGAGGTTTGTCGATCTTGTTTATCCTTTCAAAGAACCAGCTCTTGGTTTCATTGATTTTCTGTATTGTTTTTTTGGTCTCTATGTCATTTATTTCTGCTCTAATCTTTATTATCTCCTTCCTTCTGCTCACTCTGGGGTTTTCTTGTTGCTCTCTTTCTAATTCTTTGAGTTGAAGAGTTAGATGATTTACTACCATTTTTTCTTGTTTTTTGAGATAGGCCTGCAGAGCTATAAACTTCCCTCTCAGGACTGCTTTCATTGTGTCCCATAGGTTTTGGATTGTTGTGTTTTCATTGTCATTAGTGTCCAGGATGTTTTTAATTTCTTCTTTGATGTCATTGGTAACCCAATCAATATTTAATAACATGCTATTCAGCTTCCAAGTGTTTGAGTATTTTGGGTTGTTTTTATTGTAGTTTATTTCTAACATTATGCCATCGTGGTCTGAGAAGAAGCTTTTTATGATTTCAATCTTCTTGAATTTGTGGAGACTTTGCTTGTGACCCAATATGTGGTCTATTTTTGAATATGTCCCATGAGCACCTGAGAGGAATGTATATTCCATGGCTTTGGGGTGAAGTGTTCTGAAGATGTCAATTAAGTCCATCTGATCTAGTGAGTCATTTAGGATTGCTGTTTCTTTGCTGATTGTTTGTCTAGCGGGCTTATCCAGTGGTGTCAGTGGTGTATTAAAGTCCCCTACTATGATTGTATTGTTGTCGATCTCTCCTTTGATATCTTCCAGGAGTTTTTTTATGAATTTGGGTGCTCCTGCATTGGGTGCATATATGTTTACCAGGGTTATATCTTCTTGTTGTATTGATCCCTTTAGTATTATGAAGTGGCCTTCCTTATCTCTGGTTATGGCCTTCACTTTGAGATGTATTTTGTCCGATATAAGTATTGCTACCCCAGCTTTCTTTTCCTTTCCATTTGCGTGAAAGATATTTTTCCATCCCTTCACTTTCAGTCTGTGTGAGTCCCTTCTAATGAGGTGGGTCTCTTGTAGACAGCAGATGTATGGGTCATGTTTTTTTATCCATTCAGCCACTCGATGTCTTTTGGTTGGAGCATTTAGTCCGTTTACATTTAAAGTTATTATTGAAAGGTACTTGTTTGTAGCCATTTCTTTTTTTGTGTGTGTGGCTGTTTTCTTTCTGAGCTTGTTATTTCTTCTTTTTACACCAGTCCCTTTAGCATTTCTTGCATGGCTGGCTTGGTGGTGATAAACTCCCTTAGCCTTTTTTTGTCTGTGAAGCTTCTTATTTCCCCTTCAATTTTGAATGATAGCCTTGCTGGATAGAGTATTCTTGGATTCAGTCCTTTGCTTTGCATCACTTTGTAGATTTCTGTCCATTCTTTTCTGGCCTGATGTGTTTCTGTTGAGAAATCATTTGATAATCTAATGGGAGATCCCTTGTATGTAACTTTCCGTCTCTCTCTTGCAGCCTGTAAGATTCTCTCTTTGTCCTGAACATTTGCCATGGTAATTATGATGTGTCTTGGTGTGGGTCTTTTCGGATTCACCTTGTTTGGGACTCTCTGGGCTTGTGTGACTTTTTTCTTCCCCACCTCAGGGAAGTTTTCTGATATTATTTCTTCGAATAGGTTTTCTAATCCATGTTCATCTTTCTGTTGTTCTGGCACCCCTATTATTCGTATGTTGTTTCGTTTCATGTTGTCCCAAAGCTCCCTTAGGCTCTCCTCCTGTCTTTTAATTTTTTTCTCCATTTGCAGTATAGTTTGGGTGTGTTTTGCTTCCTTGTCTTCTAATTCACTAATTCGGTCCTCCGCTTCTCCTAGTCTACTGTTGATACTTTCAATGGAGTTTTTTATGGCAGCTATATCACTCTTCCTTTCTTCTTGGGCCTTACTTAAGTTGTTGATTTTTTCATCTGTTTCTTCTAGCTTCTTGCATATGGTATTGATTTTTTCCTCCGACCGGTGCATGTACTCTAGGACCCTTATTCTGAATTCTTTTTCCGTCATGTTGCATGCCTCTGTCTCACTTAGCTGCTTTTCTGGCGAGTCCTCCTTTTCTTTCCTTTGGGGGTTTCTTTGTCTACCCATGTTTGATCTCACTGACATATCTAGTTGTTGAGTCGTTCAATGGCTGCTCCCTGGGTGGCAGTGGCTCCTCGGGCTGTGGTTGCTCCTTGGGCGGTTGTGGTAGCAGCTGCTCCTCCGTTGGTAGCAGGGCCTCTGGTGGGTGCTGTTCACAGCTGTGGTGGCTCTTCTGGCTGGTGGAGGGAGGCTGCACACACAGTAACTGTTCCCCAGACAGAGTGTGTGGTGATCAGGAGGCCGCTGTTGCTTGAATCTGCTTTCCGTGTGGGGAAGCAGGTCTCCTCTGCGTTCATGCAGTCGCGCTGCTTGAGAGCCGTTGCCTCCGGGTTAGTAGCCGATCTCTCTATTATCCTTATTTTTTTCTTCCTTGTCTTAAAGAAGACCCTTTAAAATTTTATGTAATACTGGTTTGAAGGTGATGAACTCCTTTAGTTTTTTCTTATTTGGGAAGCTCTTTATATGTCCTTCCATTCTGATGATAGCTTTGCTGGGTAGGGTAACCTTGGTTGTAGGTCCTTGCTTTTTATCACTTCAAATATTTCTTGCCAGTCCTTTCTGGCCTGAAATGTTTCTATTGAGAAATCAGCTGACAGTCTTATGGTAGCTTCTTTGTAGGTAACTAACTGCTTTTCTCTTGCTGCTTTTAAGACTCTCTTTTTGTGTATAATGTTTGGCATTTTAATTATGATGTGTCTGATGTGGGTTTCTTTGGGTTCGTTTTGTTTGGGACTCTGTGCTGCTTAGACTTGTATGTCTATTTCCTTCATCAGGCTAGGAAAGTTTGAGGTCATAGTTTTTTCACATAGGTTTTCAATTTCTTGCTCTTTTTTTTCATTCCAGCATCCCATCATGTGAATGCTGGTACTCTTGAAGTTGTCCCAGTGTATCCATATACTATCCTCATTTTTTTTTTTTTTTGGATTTTTCTCTTCTTTTTGCTGATCTGATTGGGAGTTTTCTGCTTCCTTATCTTCCAAATCTCTGATTTTACACTCTGCTTCATCTACTCCACTGTCAAATCCCTGTAATGTATTCTTCTTTTCAGTTAATGATTCTTCATTTCTGACTAGTTCTTTTTTATGCTAATTTCATTTTTATGTTTTCTATGTATTTGTTGAAGTTCTCCCTAGGTTCATCTACTCTTGACCTCCTTTATAACCAGTATTTTAAACTCTGAATGTACTAGATTGATTGTCTCTATTTTGTTTATTTCTTTTTCTGGAGTTCTGTTCTGTTTCATTTGAGACATGTTTCTCTGTCTTCTCATTTTCACAGCCTCTCTTTATTTTTTCTATGCATTAGGTAGAGCTGCTATGTCTCCTGATCTTGGTAGAGTGGCCTTATATAGTAGGTGTTCTGTATGGTCCAGTGGCACACCCAAGCTGGACACTCCAGGTGTGTCATTCCAACCCACCTAGCCCCATAGGAGCTGTGTGCAACCTCCTGTTGTAGTTGAGCCTTGATTGGCACCCTAATAGAAGGGATTTATCCCCAGGCCAATCAGGTACAAGGACTGACTGAAACCACTGTGTTGGATCAGTTATGGAGCAGGACTTGCTTTAGTGGGTCCGTGGTGACTGCTGAGTCCACTCCTTGAATGTGTCACTTGTGGAGGTAGTTGGGTGGTGCTTCAATGTGGTCTGGCTCTGGCGCCTCCTAGGAGGTGCAGGCCGTTAACCACCTGTGTTCTCCCTAGCGCAGTGGTTCTCAACCTTCTGGCCCTTTAAATACAGTTCCTCATGTTGTGACCCAACCATAAAATTATTTTTGTTGCTACTTCATAACTGTAATGTTGCTACTGTTATGAATCGTAATGTAAATATCTGATATGCAGGATGGTCTTAGGCGACCCCTTGTGAAAGGGTCATTCGACTGCCAAAGGGATCTCGACCCACAGGTTGAGAACTGCTGCCCTAGCGCCACCTGGCATGAGCTACAAAGCGATTTGCACATGCACTTGTGCTAGGCTTAGTGGAGCCCAGGAGAGGCCAAGCTGTCAACTAAGGCCAGCTGCACTAGTGCCAGACTTGGGGTCACTTAGCACGAGATATGGGGCACGCCAAGTCCAGATGCTGCTTGTTTAAGAGATTTTAGGAAAGTCTGAAGCATGAGTCAAGACAGGCCACTTATCTGGAAAAGCCACTGGAAACAGTTTGAGTGGGCAAGTAGGGCGTGGCAGGGTCTCAGGGAATCACCAGGGTGAGGCGAATCACTTTAGCCAGGTTGATGGAGACTCAGATATGGTGCTGATCTGCCAGCTCTGTGTGTGTGTGTTGGGGGGGGGGGGGTTCAGAAAAGGAATAATGGCCTCCGCTAGCACTTCTGCTTGGGAGAAAGCTACCCATCCAGCTTTCATCCTGATGCCAGACACTTCAATTCCTCCCCAAACGTCCCAAGTGCCTTTCGAAGTGCTGCCCCAATGCTGTAGCTCAGAGTGAGTAAGTCCAAGTAAGTCTGTGTGTGGTCCCTTTAAGAGGAATGTCTGGAAATGAAGCCCTCCCTCATTCAATCATAGTTCCTACTGGCTTTTACAGCCAGAAGTTATGGGGACTTCTTTTCCTGGCATGGGAACCCTGACCTGGGGGGACTAATGTGGGGCTGGGACCTACCATTCCTCAGGGGAGCCCCTGCAGCTGAGATATCCCTCCTGATTTTTAACCACCACAGGTGAGTGTTGGACCAGCTGGTTCCACATCTCTGTCCCTCCTACCACTCTCAATCTGCATTCTTTATATCTGTAGTTTTAGGACTTTTGTTCAGCTAGAAATTAAATCTGAATGATAGCTGTTCTGTAGTTTAGTTGTAATTCTGCTGCCATCTTGACTCCAAGCCTCTAGTCATTTTTTGAAGATTCTTTGAGATTTTCTATGTACAGGATCAAGCCATGTGCAAACAGAAAAAAACTTTAGCTAGACTAACCATGGAAAAAAGGGAGAACCCAAATCATGAAAATTTGAATTAAAGAGACATTACAACTCAAACCACAGAAGTACAAAGGATCATAAAGGGCTATTACGAACAACTATATGCAAAAACTGGACAACTGAGAAGAAATGAAAATTTCTTAAAAAGATACTTAACAAAGACTGAATCAGGAAGAAATAGAGAATCTGAACAGATCAATTCGTATAAGAAGGTAAGTCAGTAATTAAAAATCTCCCATCAAAGAAAAGCCCAGGATAGGATGGCTTCATTGGCGAATTTTACCAATCATTTAAATAATTAATGCCAATCCTTCTCAAACTCTTCCCAAAAAAATTAAAGGGGAGGTAACACTCCCAAACTTGTTTTATGAGGCCAATATAACCCTGATGCCAAAGGCAAAAAATGACACCATAAGAAAATCAACCCTCCCCCCCAAAAAAAAACCTACAGGCCAAAATCCCTGATGAATAAAAACGTAAAAACTCTCAATAAAATACTAGCAAACCAAACTTAGTAGCATATTGAAAGGATCATTCACCATAATCAAGTGGGATTTATCTCTGGCATGCAAGGATGGTTTACCATACACAAATCAATAAATATGATATATCACATTGATAGAATAAAATAAAAAACGATATCTCTATAGACATGGAGAAAACATCTGACCACATTCAAGATCTGTTCATGATAAAAACCCTTAACAAATTAAATATAGAGGAAATGTATCTCAACATAACAAAAACTATATATGACAAGCCCACAGCTAACATCATACTCAACAGTAAAAGCTCAAAAGCTTTTCTTCTAAGATCAGGAACAAGACAAGGGTGCCCACTCTCACCACTCTTACTCAATATAGTATTGCAAGTCCTAGCCACAGCAATCAGGCAATAAAAAGAATTAAAAGGCAGAAGTAAAAGGCTAGGAAAAGAATAAGTAAAACTGTCTCTACTTGCAGATGACATGATTTTATATCTAGAAAATTTTAAAGACACCACCAAAAAATTGTTAAATCTAAACAAACAATTCAGTAATGGTGCAGAATGCAAAATTAATATACAAAAATCTAGTGTTCTATACAGTAACAATACATTATCTAGGGGGAAAAACAATATTTACAAATAAATTTAACCAAAAAGGTGAAAGATTTCTACATAGAAAACTACAAAATATCAATAAAATAAACACACACACACACACACACACACACACACACACACAAATAAGGTATTCTGTATTCATGGACTGGAAGAATTAATATTATTAAAATGTCCATACTACCCGAAAGCCATTTAGAGATTCAATACAATCCCTATTGAGATTCCAATAGCATTTTTTACAGAAGTAGAAAAATAATTCTAAAATTTATATGGAATTACAAGAACCTAAATAGCCAAAGAAATTCTGAGGAAGAAGAACAAAGTGGGAAGCATCACACTTCCTGATTTCAAGCTATCTTGTAAAGCTACTAGGGGCCCAGTGCACAAAGATTCATGCACGGAAGTGGGGGGTGGGGTCCCTCAGCCCGACCTGCACCCTCACTAATCTGGGAGCCTTCAGGGGAGCCCTCTCCAATCCGGGAATTTCTGTCTGTCTTTGCAATCATATGAGCGAATTGTCTGAGACCCCCAACCCAGTTTGGTTTGTTGCTTACAGAATAATAGAGGCATTTTTTTCCTTTGCTTCATTGGTGGAGATTTCCTGGAAGTTTTAGGATATCTTCCCTTTAATTTTTCCTAGACACTCTGATTTTACTTATGTCTCTCACCTTTGCTTTCCATCCATCCCCCACCGCAACAGTAACTTGCTCCAGGCTCACTTTGCTCTAGTGTCTAGGAGATCCGTCCACCACCTGAACTATGATTCTCAGCATTCCTGGTGCTCCCCGTGCTCTGGGCTTCCGTTTCCAGTCCTGGGGCTGCCATCAGAACTATTATTCCCAGAATATCTGGTGTTCCCCGATCTGGGAGTGACCGAGGGAGCCACGGCCCCCCAAGCCTCCGGCTATCCTGCTCTGTTCTCTGCCCAGCGACCAAGAGAGCCATGTCCCCCCAAGCTGCCAGCTCTCCTGCTTCTGCTCTCCACCCGGCACCTGTGTATGCAAATTAACCCGCCATCTTTGTCAGGTTAATTTGCATATTCACTCCTGATTGGCTGGTGAATGTAGTGAAGAGATGGTCAATTTACATGTTTCTCTTTTATTATATAGGAGGATAGTCATCAAAACTGGTACTGGCATAAACATAGAGAAACAGAGCAATGGAACAGAATTAAGAGCACAGAAATACACCTATGGATATATGGCTGACTAATATTTGACAAGTAAGCCAAGAACACTCAATTCAGAAAAGAGAGGCTTTTCAATATGAGGTACTAGGAAATTGGATATTCACATGTATAAGAATGAAACTATCTTATACCACTCACAAGAATTAAGTCAAATTGTATTAAAGACTTAAACATAACATCGAAAACCATAAAACTCCTGAGAATACATAGAAAAAAAGTTCCTTGAGATATGTATCTTAGCAATGATTTTTTGGATATCACACCTAAAACACAAACAAAATGAAACTGAACAAGTGGGATGATTTCAAACTGAAAAGCTTTTGCACAGTAAAGGAAATGGCTCACAAAATGAATAGACAATCTGTAGAATGGGAAAAAGTATCTGTAAGTCATGTTTGAAAAGGGTTAATATTCAAAATATATAAAGAACTCCTACAACTCAACAGCAAAAGAACTTAAAAGGCAATTTAAAATTGGCCAAAGAACGGATTAGTCATTTTTCCAAAGAAGATATACAAATGGCCAACAGATAAACGCTGTTGCTTAACATCACTAATCATTAGAGAAGTGAAAATGAAAACCACAATGAGGTATCAGCTCATACCTGGTATTATTGATATCATTAAAGAGATACTAGGATATATACAGAAGTCTCTCGAATAATTGCTGTTGAGAATGTGAATAGGGGAACCCTTTTGCACAGCTGGTGGTAATATAAATTGATATAGCTATCATGGAAAATAGTATGTCAGTTCCTAAGAAATTTAAAATTAGAATTATTGTGTGAACTAGCATTTCCACTTCTGGGTATAGACCTGAACAAACAAAATGAAAACACTATGTCAAAGAGATAGCTGCACCCCCATGTTCACTGCATCATTATTTACACAATAGCAAAAACATGGAGACAACTTAAGTGTCCATCATAGATGAATGGGTAAAGAAGTTGTGATATATGTATCTCCAGTGGAATATTATGCAGACATAAAAAAGAAGAAAATCCTGCCATTTGTAACATGTATGTACCTTGAGGGTACTATGCTAGGTAAAGTAAGTTAGAAAGACAAATACCATATGGTCTCATTTATATGTAAAATTAAAAAAAACTCATAGAAAAAATATCAGATTTGTGTGTGGTACCAGAGGTGGAGGTGGGTGCGGTTAGAATGGCCCATTATAAATTAAGTACTTTGGTGCAATGTACAACATAATTATTATAGTTGACACTGCTGTATGGTATATTTGAATGTTGCTTAAGAAGATAGGATCCAAGATAGTGGGGTAGGTGGAAATTACACTCAACTCCTCCCAGGACCACATCAAAATTACAACTAAATTATAGAACAATGAATCTGGATAACCATTTGTAGACTAGCTGAACATGTCTTATAACTAAGGATATATACAGAAATCTTTCGAACTCTGGTAGAAGAGGTGGAGACATGAAAAGGGCTGGCCTTGCATCCATTTCAGAGGTTGACACTTTGGAAGGATATCTCAGTTGCAGACGTCCTCCCTGAGGAGCAAGGGGTCTAAACCCCATGCCAGGTTCCTCATCTCAGAGCACCAGTGATGAGAAGAGGAGCCCACATAACATCTGGCTGTGAAAATCAGCAGGGATTCCATCCACCTGGGTGATACAGTAGTCTGCTACACTCCCTGAGTTCCTGTCCTTCTAAGCTGATGGGTGAGGGATCTGCTGGTGGCAGCCAGTCTGAGCCCACATTGCAATCTTTCTTGAAAAACTCTTGGGGTATTCTAGGCAAGCTCAGAGGCTGCCAAAGACATACAGGGACAGACCAAGTTGTGTGACTTTAGGGTGAGGGCTGCTTACCCAGCATGCTCAACCAGCACCACTGTTCCTGTGTTGGGACACCACAGCCGTGGCATTAGCCTTGGGAACTACATTAACCCTATCCTGCAGACTCCATGAGGCTCCACCCTGCCAAGCTACCAAGGAGCTGTGGGATTTTTCTGGAGGCAGCGAGCCTGGGCTCATATCACAGTCTTCTTTTAAAAAAAAATCTCTTGAAGAGTCTTGCCAGTGTGGGCTCGGTTGGAGAGTCATCCCACATACCAAGAGGTTGCAGGTTTGATCCCCTGTTGGGGCACATACAGAAGGAAACCAATCAATATTCTCTCACTCTTGTTTCTCTCTCTTTCTCTCTCTCTCTCTCTCCTCATCAATAAGCATATCCTCAGGTGAGTATTAAAAACAAACAAACAAACAAACAAACAAACAAACAAACAAACATGCTTGAGGAATTCCAGGCAATCTCAGGGGATGCCAGGACACACAGGAAGAGACTGAGTTGTGTGGCTTTAGGATGAGGGCTATTTTTTCACCATGCACCTGACTGGTGTCAACCAATTCTGTGTTGTCTGCCACACTCTGCATTAGCTTGGGGAGCTGCACTAGCACCACTCTGCCAACTTCCTGAGGCCCCATACTGCCAAACTCAGAAATGGCTGTGGGATGTGCTGGTGGCAGCCAGCTTGGGCCCATGTTGCTGTTTTTCGTTAAAAACTCTCAAATTCTAAGCAAGTTCAGGGAGAGGCTGAGTTGTGCAGCTTTAGGAAGAGGAACTTCTTTCCTCCTGCCCAACAAGCATCACTATTGTTGTACAGAGCTCTTCCTCCACATGACCAAATCTTAATCTGTTTTAGCCTGATGAACTCTACTGGCTCCACCCTGATGACTCCCTGAGACCCTATGTCATTGCAAAACTTTGCAGGTCCCAGGTGGGTGGCAGTTGTCCTTGCAATATACTGAGACTTTTGCTGAGTGGCCTCAGACCCAGCACTGGAACTGAGTTTTAATCTATATTAACTTGGTGAACACAAATGGCCCCTAACCGGTGACTCACTAAAACCTGCCTCATACAACTTGTGTAAAGCTTGAGGCTCTTTCGGTGCCCAAGCCTGATGAGCAATTAGCAGGTGAAGGCAGATCTCCAGGTTCCTTGAGCCTTTTTCTGACCTGCCCAAGGACAGGTATTGGTGCAGCCAGCTTTGATATACAGCTTGGCCCCTCCCATAAGCAACCAGGCTCAGTAGAGGTAGTTACCAATTGTGGATCCTTTTGTAGCTCCAAACATGTAGCCTAGTGCTGATCACAAGCAGTGTCTGACATTGACCTACAAGAAAGTCCTTCCCAAGAGGTGACAGAACCAACACACCTGGTAGCTGGCTCCAGTCCACATCAGAAAACAACCAGATTAGCTCTATTAGTGGCATACCCAAAGGGAGATCTCAGCAGGCACCAGACCCTGCTGGGCTGAATTCCACTTCGATAGCTCATCTCCTCTCCTCCCCTCCCCCCGCCACACACAGCAACTCAAATACTGTGGTCTGGGTCAGTCCTCACAGTCAGCCAGATTGAGGGTCAACCCCACACACAGACAGGCCAACAGCAATCAAGACTCAACAACAATAGAAGGGCTCATATAAACCACAAAAGGAATATTCCTGAAGTATCTAGCTCAAGTGATCAAGGAGACTATGCCACTGAGCCCCACAGGAGACCTACTACATAGGCCACCTTACCATATAGCAGATCTACCTAATACACATAAACAAATACAGAGAGGCAGAAAAAAATGGGGATACAAAGAAATATGCCCAAAATGAAAGAACAAGAGCAATCCAGAGAAAAAGAAATAAGTAAAATGAAAACAAGAGAACTACCAGATACAGAGTTCAAAATTAATTAAAAGGATAATCAAGGAACTTAGGGGGAATGTATGAACTCAGTGAGAAATTCAACAATAGAAACAAACAAACCCACCTCCCCCCCAAAAAACAACCAGTCAGGAATGAAAAATATAGTATCTGAAATGAAGAATACAGTAGGAAGTAATCAACAGCAGATAAAGCAAATCAGTGATTTTGGAGACAAGATAGAAGGAAAAACCCAATCAGAGCAGCTAAAAGAAAAAAGTTTTAAATAATGAGGATAGTTTAAGAGAACTCTGGGACAACATCAAGCATAACAACATCCACATTACAGGGGTACCAGAGGAGAAGAGAGAGAACAAAAGATTGAGAACCTATTTGAAGAAATAATGATGGAAAACCTCTTTAACCTGGTGAAGGAAAGACACACAAGTCCAGGAAGCACAGAGAGTCCCAAACAAGATGGACCCAAACAGACCCATACCAAGACACATAATACTTAAAATGGTAAAGATCAAAGAAAAATAGAAAATCTTAAAAGCAGCAAGAGAAACACAGCTAGATACTTACTAAGGAGCTCCCATAATACTTCAGCTGATTTCTCAACAGAAACATTTCAGGCCAGAAGGGACTGGTATGAAATATTCAAAGTGATAAGAAGCAAGGACCTACATCCAAAACTGCTCTATTCAGCAAGGCTATCATTTAAAATTGAAAGAGAAATAAAGAACTTTCCAGACAAGGCAAAGCTTTAATCACCATGAAACTAGTATTAAAAGAAATGTTAAAGTGACTTCATTAAGAATAAGAAGAAGGAGGAGAAAGAAGAAGAGAAGGAGGAAGAGAAGAAAAACATAATATTTATAACAAAATAGCAATATTTACCAATCAATAATCACTTTAAATGTAAAGTGATTAAATGTTGCAATCAAAAGACATAGGGCAGCTATATGAATAAGGAAACAAGGTGCCTACAAGAAACCCACTTTAGATAGAAAGACACTCACAAACTGAAAGTAAAGGAATGGTTAAAGATTTGTCATGTCAATAGGACCCCCGTGCCAAAGAAAGCTGGGGTAGCAATACATCAGGCAAAATAGACTACAAAACAAGGGTATAAAAAGAGACAAAGAAGAATATTACATAGTGATAAAGGAATCAATCCAATAAGAGAACAAAACCCTTGTAAACATTTTTGCACTCAATGTAGAAAAAACAATATATAAAGCAAATATTGAGGGACATAAAACAGAGAGACTGACAGTAATACAGTCATAGTAGGGAACTTTAACACTCCGTTGACATCAATGGGTAGATCTTCCAGACAGAAAATGAACAAGGAAACAGTGGCCTTAAGTGACACAAAACACTAGATGGGTTTGATATTTTCATCACCCCAAAGTAGCAGAATATACATGCTTTTCAAGTGAATATAAAACATTCCCTAGGATGGACTACATGTTAGGCCACCAAACAAGTCTCAATAAATTTAAGAAGACTAAAATTATATTAAGCATCTTCTCTTATCACAATGGCATGAAACTGGAAATCAAATACAAGAAAAAACTGAAAACTCAAAAACACATGGAAGCTAAATAATATGTTACTAAACAATGAATAGGTCAATGAGATCAAGGGTGGGGGGGAATTAAAAATACCCTGAGACAAAGTAAATGAAAACACAACTTCCTGAAATCTGTGGGATACAGCAAAAGCAGTCTAATGAATAAAATTTATGAGTAAGCAAGAAAAATCTCAAACAATCTAACTTTACACCTAAGGAACTAGGAAAAGAACAACAAACAAAGCCTAAAGTGAACAGAAGAAAGGAAATAACAATGAGAGCTGAAATAGATAAAGTCTAAAAAAGACTTAGAAAATCAATGAAATCAACAGCTGGTTTTCTGAAAATATAAATGAAATTGATAAACTTTTACCTAGACTCATCAAGAAAAAATGAGAGAGGACTCAAATCAATAAAATCAAAAATGAAAGAGAAGTGACAATTAAACCACAAATATACAAACAATTATAAGAAAATATTATGAACAATTATATGCCAACAAACTGGACAACCAGGACGAAATGGATAAATTCTTAGAAACATACAATCTTCCAAAACTGAATCAGGAAGAATCAGAAAATCTGAGGAGTCCGATTACTACTAATGAAATCGAAGTAGTAATCAGAAAACTCCCAGCGAACAAAAGTTTTAAACTGGATGGCTTCAGTGGTGAATTTTACCAAACTTTGAAAGAAAAACTAACACCTATCCTTCTCAAACTATTCTAAAAATTCAAGAGGGAAAACTTCCAATATACAAATAAATGGAAGCATATATCGTGTTTATGGATAGAAAGAACTAACATAACTAAAACGTTCATGCTCCTAAAGCAAACTATAGACTGAATGCAATTTCTTTTAACATACCAATAGTGTATTTAACAGAAGTAGAACAAGTAATCCAAATATTTACATGGAACCACAAAAATCCCTGAATAGCCAAAGAAACCTTGAAAAAGTTGGAGGTGTCACACACTACCTGATATTAAACTATACTACAAACCTATAGTAATCAAAACAGCATGGTACTGGCATTAAAACAGACACATATGTTAATGAGATAGAACAGAGCTCAGAAATAAACCCATGCCTATATGGTCAATTAATCTATGACAACAGAGGCAAACAAACAAAAAAGCTGGGGTAGCAATACTTATATCTGACAAAACAGACTTCAAAACAAAGGCCTTAACAAGAGACAAAGAAGGTCACTACATAATAATAAAGGGATTGATCCAATAAGAGGATGTAACTCTTATAAACATATATGAACCCAATGGAGAAGCACCTAAATATATTTTAAAAACCCCACAAAACTGGTGGACTTTAAGGGAGAGATCAAAACAGTAATAGCAGGGGATTTTAAACCTCAATGTCATCAATGGCAAAATATATTAACTATGCTTTCTTCTTGTCTGTGTTCTTGATGCTCTGGCATTTGTGATGGAGCTGGCCAGGAAGAGACTGCCCCTTCCCCAATGGTTAATTCTTACAGAGAACAAGAGCTGGACCAGGAACATAGTTCTTCATACAAACCAACCAATTATAAGTCTACAGTTCCAATGTACTTCTTATTGAACTGTTACACATGAAACCAGTGTTCCTTGCGTTAAATTATCCCAGAGCCAAATACCAGGCAATTGAAGACCACCATACAGCCCAAGCCTGCCGTAATTATTATTTTTTACTCTTTTTACTGAGAAATAATTAACATATAACTTGTATTAATTTTAAGTGTACAACATAATAAATTGATACATAAATATATTGTGAAATTACCACAGTAACTTCAGTTAACATCCATCACTCACTCTGAGCTCCAGCAAAGGGGCAGTGGCTCAAAAGGCAACAGAGAATACTCTGGTGATTCTTTGAGACCCCACCCCACACAACCCAACCTGCAGGACCACCTAAACTGCTTCTGGTGGCTTTTCCATACAATGGCCTTGGCTCATGCTGCAGAATTTCTTAAAATCTCTCAAAGGTTCACAAACCCCAAACAAGCAGCATCTGGCCTCAGCATGCCCCTCTCTCTTGCTAAACAGCCCCAAGCCCAGCACTAGTGATAGCCAGCCTCAATTTGCAGCTTAGCCTCTCAAAGGCACCTCCCAGCCCAGTACACACGGCAACTATCACTTCATAGCTTATACCAAGTGGCCTTAGGCAGGACACAGGCAGCAGCTAACTCTGGCCTGCACCAGAGCCCCTCCCAAAAAAATTCCAGAAATAGCAAACCCAATGGCCAGCTTTATACCACACCAGAGTATCAACCAACCACCTCCATAAAAGACACACCCAAAGAGCAGTCTCAGCAGGCACCAGAGCCCCACTAAAGCAAATTCTGCACCATAGTGTTACCTGCACAAAAGCTCCTCCACTGTAGTCATTGCTAGTCCTCACAAGCAATAAGCATAAGGGTCAATCCTTTTCATTGATGTTCCAATAGCAATCAAGGTTCAACTACAACAGGAGGGCACACACAACCCACACAAAGGACACTCCTGGAGCACCTGGCTCAGGTGACCAGGAAATCTGCACTACTGGGACCCACACTACATAGGCCACTCTACCAAGATCAGGAGATACAGCAGATCGACCTAATACATAAAAACAACACAGGGAGGCTGCCAAAATAAGGGGACAAAGAAACATATCCCAAATGAAAGAACAGAACAAAATTCCAGAAAAAGAACTAAACAAAATGGAGACAAGCAATCTACTAGATGCACAGTTTAAAACACTGATTATAGAGATGCTCAATTATATCAGTCAGAACTTCAACAAAAAGATAGGAAGCATAAAAATGACGATAGAAAACATAAAAAGAACTAGCATAAGTGAAGAATACAATAGTTGATATGGACAATATATTAGAGGGAATGCACAGTAGATTAGATAAAGCAAATGATTGAATCAGCAATTTGGAAGACACGGTAGCAGAAATACCCAATCAGAACAGCAAAATATAGTAATTTAAAAATATGAGGATAGTTTAAGGGGCCTCTGGAACATCAAACATACCAACACTTGCATGATAGGGATACCAAAAGGAGAAGAAAGAGAGCAAGGAATTGAATATCTATTTGAGGAAATAATGACAAAAAACTTCCCTAACCTGGTGAAGTAGACATGGAAGCCCAGGAAGTGCAGTCTCCCAAAAAAGATGAACCCAAAGAGGCCCAAACCAAGACACATCATAATTAAAATGCCAAAAATTAAAAACAAAAAGAGAATCTTAAAAGCAGCAAGAGAAAAACAATTAGTTACTTACAAGGGAGCTCCCATATGATTAGCAACTGACTTCTCATCAGAAAGGATTGACATGAAATATTCAAAGCTATAAAAGAAAGGACCGACAACCAAAATTACTCTACCCAACAAAGCTATCATTTAGAACTGAAGGACAGATAAAAAGGTTCCCAGATAAGAGAAAGCTGAATACTTCATCACCACCAAAACACTATTAGAAGAAATGTTAAAAAGACTTCTTAAGACGAAGAAAAAGAAAGATAAAAAAAATATAAATAGTAAACCCTGCACCAGAGCCCCTCCCCCAAAATTCCAGAAATAGCACACCCAATGCCAGCTTTATACCACACCAGAGTATCAACCAACCACCTCCATAAAAGACACACCCAAAGAGCAGTCTCAGCAGGCACCAGAGCCCCACTAAAGCAAATTCTGCATCGTAGTGACTCAGTGGGCTGGGCCTTGTCTGGTTCTCCCAAAAGTTGTCAGTTCAATTCCCATTCAGGGCACATGCCTGAGTTGCAGGCTCGATCCCCAGTAGGGGGTGTTCAGGAGGCAGCTGATCAATATTACACTCTCTCATCGATGTCTCTTTCTCTCCTGCTCCCTCTATCTCTCTCTTTAAAAAAAATCATGCCCTAGCTCGTTTGGCTCAGTGGATAGAGTGTCAGCCTGCAGAATGAAGGGTTCCAGGTTCGATTATAGTCAAGGGAACATGCTAGGGTTGTGGTCATGATCCCCAGTAGGGGGCATGCAAGAGGTGGCCAATCAATGATTCCTTCTCATCACTGATGTTCCTATCTCTCCCTCTCCCTCTCTGAAATCAATAAAAATATATTTTTAAAAATCATTAAACTATTCTAAAATAAATAAATAATAAAATGGCAACAACTACATATCTGTCAACAATTTCTTTAAAAGTAAAATTAAAATGTTCCCATCAAAGATTTAAGATGGCTGAATAGATTAAAATAATCAAGACCCTTACATATGCTGCCTATAGAGATTCACTTCTGATTGAAAGACACACACACACACAAACTCAAAGTAAAGGGATGGGAAAAAATTCATAAAAATGGAAACAAGAAAAAAAAGCTGGGGTAGCAATACTTATACCAAACAAAATACACTTTAAAATAAAGGCTGTAACAAGAGACAAAGAAAGACCCAGCAATTCTACATCTAGGTATTTATCCAAAGAAACCTAAAACACTAAATCAAAAAGACACATGCATCATATGTTCATTGCAGTATTATTTACAATAGCCAATATAATGGAAGCTACCTAAGTGTCCATTAATAGATGAATGAATAAAGATGAAGTGGTACATAGACGCAATGGAATACTACTCAGCCATAAAAAAGCATAAAATCTTTCCATCTGCAACAACATGAATGGACTTAGAGGGTATTGTGTTGAGTAAAATAAGTCAGAGAGAGAACTACAAACACCACATGATTTCACTTATATGTGAAATCTAAAAAAAAAAAAATATGAGCCAACAAAACAAACAAATTCATAAACACACAGTACATTTTGTTGGTTGCTAGATGAGAGGGGGATGGGTGAAAAAGGGGAAAGAATTAAGAATTACAAATAGTAGTTACAAAGTAGTCATGGGGATGTAAAGTACAGCATAGGGAATATAGTCAATAATATTGTAATAACTATGTGTGGTGTCAGATGGGTACTAGATATATCAGGGTGATTATTACCTAAGTTATATAAATGTCTGATCACTATGCTGTACACCTAAAACTAATAGAATAATGTATGTCAACTGTAATAAAAAAATAAAGAATTTTTTGAAAAAAGATATAATCTCAAATCAAGCACATGCTTGAGAAAGCAAAATGGTAAATGCGCTTTGGAAAACAGTTTAGCAGTTTCTTATAAAGATAACCATAACCTTATCATACATGATCCATCAATCATGCTCCTCCTACATATTTACCCAATTGAGTTGAAAATCTACTCCCATCTAAAAACCTGCACATGAATGTTTAAAGCAGCTTTGTTTATAAATGCCAAAAACTGGAAACAACCAAGTCCTTCATTAGGTGAATAAACACTATGGTACAATGAAGTATCACTCAATAATAAAAAGAAATGAGCGATTAAGCCATGAAAATAAATTATCTAGAAAACACTGCTATGTGAAAGAAGTTGGTTTGAAAGGGTTACATAATGTATGAAACCAACTATATGACATTCTGGAAAAGATAAAATTATAGGGACAGTATAAATATTGGTGGTTGCCATGGATTGGGGTGGGATGGAAAGTGAGGGAGGGATGACTAAGTAGAGCACAGAAGATTTTTAGGGTAGTTAAACTATTCTCTATGATATTTTAATGGTGATATATGACATTATACATTTGTTAAAACCAAAGAACTGTAAAATACCAAGTGAACCCTAACATAAACTGTGGAAGTTAATAATTGTGACAGATGTACCTCATCCATATAAGATGTTAATAATAGGGAACTGGTACTATCTCAGATATATGAAAGCTCTCTACTTTTTGTTACCTACAACTGCTCTAAAAATAAAGTTTAATAATTTTTTTTAAAAGGGTGATGAAGATTCTTCAAACACAAAAGAGTTCAAATGCTGCTAGTCAAAATGAATAAAAAATGTATATTACAGCTTCCCTAAAAGCAACACTAGTAACAATAATGTCAGGAGGGATTCCCTCTAGTATAATTCATATGCCAAAAGACCCACTATATATAATATGGCATAGTATCAAACGTTTACTATATAAAACCAGAAAATACAGATGAGGCAATGGATAATCTGGATGGCCAACTATAAGAGTTTTTAACATCATGCATGCACTTGACACTTCCTCCTATCAGGAAGTATCTTTGGGTTTGCTTTTTTACTCCAGGCACCAACCAGGTGTCATATCTCTACAGGAAAGCTCTAACTTGATCATGTATGGCATACCAATAAGTTCCTAAATTAAGACAAAGAAATGCCTGTTTTTAAGTTTATTTACTTCCCACCTCTAATTGTTAGTGAGAGAGAACCATTGATCGCCTTCCTCCTGCACATCCCCTACTGGGGATTGAGCCCACAACCCAGCATGTGGCCTGACAGGGAATCGAACCTGGGGCCCTTCAGTCCACAGGACGATGCTCTATCCACTTAGCCCAGCTAGGGAAATTATTACCTATTTTTGTTCAGTTCCTTCCATTTCTACCACAGCTATTGGTCCACTTTTGCTTCACATTTACACTTTAGTATAACTACCTCTTAGTTTCTTGATCTGTTTACTATAACTACATCTATTGATTTAAGTCCTGACAGGCATTTCTATAAATTTCTTCAGTATTTCAAACATTTATTGAGTGCTTCAGTTCAGATTCAGCAAACATTTACTGAGCTCCTTCAGGCTCATTTCACCCTCATAGCTATAGCTACTCTAAAGAAGCTATTATTACCTCCATTTTAGAGCAATTAGAGAAGTTTAAAAACTTGTCTGAGTGCACTCAAATCAAGTATAAATCTATGAACCAAGTCATGTATACTTCCCACTCATCTTTATCTCTCCCTATAAAACTACAAGATACTCTGCTAGTTAGAATTTAAGGTTTTACTACACCTCCTGAAACCTATTTTTCAAATCCTATCTAAAAAACTGTCCTCTAGACATAATAACCATATCTGATCCTTCAAATCTTGTTCTAGTAGATTCTTCTATTCCTAGCCCCTTTCTCTATACAGTAAAACCTTAATATAACGGATTAATTCAGGTGAGATGTTGTCCCTTAAAGCCAAAAGTCTATCATATAATAAAGTAGGTTTCCCAAATGTGTATGTTAAAAAAATTGACAAATCAGTTTAGCTGTTATTTGTTTTTAATGTTTGGGGATTTTTTTTTACCAATGTTTTTTAGAGAGAGAGGAAGGAGATGGATAGAGAGATAGAAACATCAATGAGAAAGACACATCATTGATCAGCTGCCTCCTGCATGCCCCCTACTGGGGATCAAGCCCACAACCCAGGCATGTGCCCTGACCTGGAATTGAACCCATGACCTCTTGGTTCCTGGGTCAATGCTTAACTGCTGAATCAGACTGGCTAGACTAGTTTACTTGTTTTTACTTCTGTACATACATTTATATAATTAAAATTAAGTATGTATGAAAGCTTAATTTCACAGAAAAGTTTTCTATATGTATTACTGTACCTTAAATTTATACTGAATAGGTCTAGTAAATGCTTGCAATCACCAGTCACTGTGAGTAAACAAATGCACATGGCTGGGGTGTGGCTTAGAGCATGTTAAAACTGCTGCAGAAAGTCACGTCATAAAACAACAGAACCAATTACCGCATGAGATACAGTGTGATCACGTGGTAATCATTCGCTGAACGTTGTTTATGAGCAGTGATTTGTGGAATTAAATATGCAGACTATAGCTGTAGATATGTAATATTTATTTATGTTGGCAAATAACTGTTTCTTCCAACATATGGCTATTTGCTAAAATTTGTTAAAAATAACAGTGAATTAATAATAAAAAAATGACCTGCTAATTTAATTATAAGCAAATCTTGGTTAAAAGCATTTTAAAATTAACAGGGTGTTAATTTTCACATATTACATATGGACCAGAAATTGCTTCCATTAAATTCGAAGTCCATTAAATCAAGGTCCATAAAATCAAGGGTTTACTGCATCCATCTATGCCACTACTGTCACTTGCTAGCATGGTCCCCCATCAAGATTTCAGGAGGGCAGGTGGTCTTATTTCAGCCTACTGCCTTCTTTTTAACAGACTACACCAAGGATGTCAAACTCAAAGGCTAACACAGCCAAATAAACAAGGTTTAAATTTATGAGGGCCGCAAAAAAAGCTGAAAGCTTCAGTTTTCATAGAAACGTAGGTTTATTTCGATAGAGACAAGCTGAATACAAAGGGCTGAAATAAATGAGTAATAGTTAACATAAAATAATAGAACATTTTAACAAAAATTAATATCTTTTTCTTCTTGAACATTAACTTACTTACCAGACATTAATAAGCATAATGCTAATAAACCTATTTATCTTGTTCTCTGAAAGCGAAATATTTCCTGTTGCACACACCAAACAAGTCAGTCCAAGACTAATGACATGGCAACTGGCTGCTAAAATATTCGCTGTTAGTATTAGTGGAGAGAAAGGGTGCGCCTGTGCAAAAGGTGCATAAGGGAAATGAATGCAACACGATTGTAGTAATCAGTCATTAGCGAACGTTGTAGCTAGTTCTTAATAATTATGTATAACAGGATATTGTAAAAATTAAGTTACAAAATTTTTATTAAAACGTTTCTTACATACCATTATATTGGCTGGGCCACAAAAATATTCGCTGTGGGCCACATGTGGCCCGCAGGTCACGAGTTTGACATGCTTGGACTACACACTGTAGCAACATCAATGTATAGTACTGTAATTAACTGCTTAATAGATTCTTTTATGCATTGGACTATCTAAACAACATGAAGCCAGTGATCTGCCTGAAACAACAATGACAGCTGAAGACACTCCTGGAACCTCAAAGTAAATGAATACCTGCCATATTTATTATTTTTGCAGGAAAAAAAGAATCTTAACAGACTTAAATTTGACCATAAAGAAAAGTTAGTGAAATGAAGTTGCTGCTATAAGTTAATTAAACCCAGGATACACTTATCATGCCATATTTATTCAAAACAGAAAAAATTACAATTCAACCCACTCTTGCATTTTCAACAGCAGTTAACAAAAAAAGCCTCCTATCTTGTAAGAAAATCATAATTGTCCACTAAGTTTGTAAAGAAACAAAATATGACTAATTTTTTCGTAGTTTCCCAGGGAGGCAGTATGAGCAAAAGCTTTATGTGATCTTTTTTAAAAAAATATATATTTTATTGAGTTTTTTACAGAGAGGAAGGGAGAGGGATAGAGAGCCAGAAACATCGATGAGAGAGAAACATCGATCAGCTGCCTCCTGCACACCACCCACCGGGGATGTGCCCGCAACCAAGGCACATACCCTTGACCAGAATCGAACCTGGGACTCTTCAGTCCACAGGCCGACGCTCTATCCACTGAGCCAAACCAGTCAGGGCAACTTTATGTGATCTTGAGCCTTTCATTTTCTTTCATCTGCAAAATGGACACAAGTATACCTGCTTCATAAGATTGTTAAAAAAAATAAGATCATAAAGATCTTAGTACAATGTTTTTTACATAGTGAGCACTCAAAATGTTCCTTCTCCTCCTCATTATTATTCTGCTCTTCTTAGTCTTTGTTTCCTCTCTTACAATATTAAAATCCCTACACATAGGGTTGCTGTGAAAACTAAGCACATTGCTTGGTGAGTAAGAGGTACTTAATATAAGCCCATCATTCTCATCCCTTTACAGAACTATACTTATAAAGCCATGGGTTGGTGGGAAAAACACAGCAGCTTTTCAAAAACTGTGTATTTCCTTTTGGGAGGAGGGAGTGTAGACAGGAGTAGGAGGTAAAAGAAGATAAAGTTAATTATTATATAACTTGAGGCCCGGTGCACAAAAATTTGTGCACTCGGGGGGCGGGGGGAGGGGGGTCCCCCAGCCCGGCCTGCGCCCTCTCGCAGTCTGGGACCCCTCGGGAGATAACGACCTGCTGGCTTAGGCCTGCTCCCGGGTGGCAGAGGGCAGGCCCAATCCCTAAGTGCAGCCCCTGGTCAGGCTCAGAGCAGGGCCGATTGGGGGGTTGGGGCACCGCCCCCTGTCACACTCAAGGCAGGGTCGATGGGGAGGTTGCGGCGCCACCCACTGTCACCCACAGAGCAGGGCCGATCAGGGGGTTGAGGCGCTGCCCCCTGTCACTCACAGAGCAGGGCCAATCAGGGGGTTGGGGCGCTGCCCCCGTCACTCACAGAGCAGGGCCGATCAAGGGGTTGGTGTGCTGCACCCTGTCAAACACAGAGCCGCAGGGCAATCAGGGGATTGGGGAGCTCCCCCCTATCAGGCACAGAGCAGGGCTGATCAGGGGGTTGGGGTGTCTTCCCCTGTCACGAACAGAGCAGGGCAAATAGGGAGGTTGTGGCCCCGCCCCCTGTCACACACAGAGCAGCAGGGCGATCAGGGGGTTTGGGCGCTGCCCCCTGTCACGCTGATCCCGGTGCCGGGAGCCTTGCTGCTCCGCTGATCCCGGTGCCGGGAGGCATATTACCCTTTTACTATATAGGATAGAGGCCTGGTGCATGGGTAGGGGCTGGCTGGTTTGCCCTGAAGGGTGTCCTGGATCAGGGTGGGGGTCCCCACTGGGGTGCCTGGCCAGTCTGGGTGAGGGGCTGAGGGCTGTTTTCCAGAAGCGAGTGACTGAAGCTCCCAACCGCTCCTTGTTTTCTTTTCTTTTTTTTTCTTATTCTGGGCCAGCTTTAGCTCTGAGGCCTCGCTGCTGAAAACATCGATACAATGTTGCAGTCCGAGCCCGGCTGAATGGAAGCCGGTTTCTGGTGTTTTGTTTAGCTTCTTATTTGCAACATAGTACATAGTTGCTTAGAGTTGCAGTTGAGAGGCCGGCAAGTGAGGCGGGGAACGTTGGAGTCCGCAGCAAGCAAGCCTCCCTGCTCGCTTCAGTGCCTGGCTGCCGGCCGCCATCTTGGCTGACAGTTAATTTGCATATACTCACTGATTAGCCAATGAAAAGGGTAGCGGTCGTACGCCAATTACCATGTTTCTCTTTTATTAGTGTAGACACCGGCAGCCATTTAATTATATAATTAAATAATGACTTCAATGATTTCAAGTCATAATTTATAATAATCATGAAGAACCAGGTTAAAGTTAGTTAAAAAAACACTCAGAGACAACTACATTTTTTTCTAAAGGAAAACAAAAACAACTTTATATACACACACAAAATTTAAACATGAATTACTACGACATTTTAGAAGTGACTTCAAAAACAGTCTCATTTCATTGTCTTATGAAACCAAAACAACATTTTGAACTGGAGTTTAAAACATGAATTAACAGGAACCCACTAAGGTGATATTTATTGTTTTAAATTTTGCATTCTTCTGAAAGAAATACATGTGTACTAGACATAAGGAAATAAACATTTGTTTTCCTTACCTGTTGTGTTCCATCTGCACTTACAATAGGGGCTGATAGAAGAGAAATATCACTAGTTAAAATCTGAGATGTATCCAGTAGTGGTGGATGTTCTGCCATTATCAATAAGACATTAATATACCGGATAACTCTCCAACTCTGAAAAACAAAAATATATAGCATATGTATATATCCTTAAAATATGTTAAAATATGATACATCCAAGATTTATTTTCTTAGGTTATATATTTATTTCGAGAGTATGTTTATTAAACCTGGGGCAGTGAAACCAAAAGAAGGGATTAGGATAGAAAAAGCAACAGGAGAGTGCCTAGGTGGTGCTCTGATTTTGGTTCTCTAGAAATGTTTTAGTTTAAAGTGAGCCATAGTGAGCTGCTGTTAGCTCAATGAAAAGTCAGAGAAAGGGGGTCTGGGAGACAGGTTCAGGGGAGTAAGCTCAGGATGAACTGCTGCTGCCAGCTGCTCTCCTGGCTGCAAGTTTCTTGAGGACCCTTAGAGTATAGAAGAGAAAAGTAAAGATGCAAGCCTGAGAGGGAAGAAAGGTATGGTTATGCTTCAGAGAGAGCCTCAAGATTTGTCTTATTCTTTAACCTAAAGAGATAGTCTTGTCAAAGGAAATTTTACAATATTCTGTTGACTACTTTTTAGTCAACAGACCATTTAAGGAAATACATTTCTTACAATTTAACCAACTGTCTGTCATTATAGACAATAAACTAAGATCTAAGAAAGCCAATATATCAGCACCTTCTATTTAAAATCTGTTTCTCTATGCATTTCATCTCTATACAATATTTATTTAATTCAACTACCACACCACTTTAGTTAAACACTGGGATAGGCACTAAATGCAATGACTGAGTGAAGCAATTCTACCACTCTCTTTTTTTTTTTTTTAACGAGGAAAGATGATGATTATGAAAACTCAATCCCTCCTCATCATCCTATCAGTCTCTAGAAACTACATAGGAATTATGACTTTTCACTGATTCCTCAGACAGAGCAAAATGACAGAAAAATTTGCTCAGGATTAGAATAAGACCCTTCAAGTCCTAACTTTTATGTTCTGACATTGGCCTTCTACCATTCTGGTTTTATTTTTCTTTTCTAAGTGACACCTACTTTACTATAAACCAAATCATTTCAGTGATAAAACCACATACATTTAGAAATCCTTAAACAGATGTCACTTGTATAAAAAGTAGAAGACCTGCATATGCAATATTAGTTTATCACATACGTCAACCAATAAAACATCAGCCAATTACATGTTAGGATGAAAACAATAGAGCTCAATCATAAATTTTATTGAATCTATACTGAAAGGCAAAATAACAAACATCTTAGGATACTTGCAGCATTCTACAATTCAGTAGTGTCAAAATGCTTAACTTCAAAACTTGTTTATAGTATTGCAGATGTCCTCATTTCGCCACATCTTTAATCCCCTACTTCCTTCCCCCATCCCACCCCAGGCTTTCACATTATTGTCTGTGTCCAGGGATTATGCATGTATGTTTTTTGGTTGATTTATTTCAGTCCCCCAACCACCTCCCTTCTGAGATTTGCCAATCTATTCCCTGTACCCATACCTCTGGTCCTGTTTTGTCATTTTATTTTATTCATTAGATTCCACATATAAGTAAGATCATGTGATACTTGTCTTTCTCTGACTGGATTATTTCACTTAACATAATACTCTCCAGGTCCCTCCATGTATGGCAAAGGGTAAGAGTTTCTTCTTTTTACAGCTGCATAGCATTCCTGTGTAAATGTATCAAAGCTTTTTTATCCACTCATCTACCAATGGGCACGTGGGCTGTTTCCAGATCTCGGGTATTGTAAATTGTGCTGCTTATGAACATCGGGGTGCATATATTCTTTCTAAGTAGTGTTTCATGTTTCTTAGGATGTATTCCTAGAAGTGAGATCACTCAGTCAAATGGCAGTTCCATATTTAATTTGAGGAAACTTCATATGGGTTTTCCATAAAGGCTGCACCAGTCTGCATTCCCACTAACAGTGTGTACTACAGTTCCCTTTTCTCCACATTCTCACTAGCACTTGTCATTTGTTGATTTGTTGATGGTAGCCATTTTGACTGGTGTGAGGTGATACCTCATTGTCATTTTAATTGGCACCCCTCTGATGATTAGTGACATTAAACATTTTTTTTATGTCTCTTGGCCATCTGTATGTCCACTTTGGAGAAGTGTCTAGTTAGGTCCTTTGCCCAGTTTTAAATTGGACTGTTGGTTTGCCTTTTGTTAAGTTGTAGGAGTTCCTTATATATTTTGGAAGTTAACCCTTTATCAGATGTATCGTTGGCAAATACGTTCTCCCATACAGTGGGCTCCTTTCTCATTTTGTTGATAGTTTCTTTTGCTGTGAAGAAGCTTTTTATTTTGATACTAGAAGCCCAGTGCACGAAGATTCGCGCAATAGGCCTTCCTTCCCCTGGCTGCAGGCACTGGTTTTCCTCTGGGACCCAGGACCCAGGCCGCAGCTGCTTGGCCTCGAGACTTGGCTTCTCTGCTGAGGCCGCAACGCGGCTTGGCTTCTCCACTGCAGCTGCAGCGGAGAAGCCAAGCCTCTTCAGTTTTCACTCTGGCCGGAGCCTTCAGTCTTCGCTCAGCGCCTGCGTATGCAAATTAACCGCCATCTTTGTTGGGTTAATTTGCAGTCGCTCTGATTGGCTGGTGGGCATAGTGAAGTGACATCAATTTGCATGTTTCTATTTTATTGGTGTAGATATCTCATTTATTTTCTCTTTTGTTTCCCTTGCCCTAGGACAGTGGTCAGCAAACTCATTAGTAAACAGAGCCAAATATCAACAGTACAATGATTGAAATTTCTTTTGAGAGCCAAATTTTTTAAACTTAAACTATATAGGTAGGTACATTGTTATTAACTTAATTAGGGTACTCCTAAGCTGGCCTTTGCTAAAAACGTCCTCAATCTGATTGAGGTACGTTCGCTGAGTGCAGTTTGCGACCACTGCCCTAGGAGATGTATAGGCAAATACATTGCTATGAGAGATGTCTGAGATTTTGCTGCCTATGGTTTCTTCTAGGATTTTTATGGTATCACCACTTACACTTAAGGTTTTTTTAAAATCCATTTTGAGATTATTCTTATGTACGGTATAAGTAAGTTACTGGTATAGTTTCATTCTTTTGCATGTATTCATCCAATTTTCCCAACACTATTTATTAAAGAGATTGAATTGACTCTATTGTGTGCTTTTGCCTCCTTTGTCAAATATTAATTGAGCATTATAGCTTGGGTAAATTTCTGGGTTCTCTGTTCTGTCCCATTGATCAATATGCTTGTTCTTTTCACAGTACCAGGCTGTTTTGATTACAGTGGCTTTGCAGTATAACTTGATATCTGGTATTATGATTCCTCCAACTTTGTTCTTCTCTTTCAAGGTTGCTGTGGCTGCTGGAGTTTTTTATTTTTTTGTTCCATATAAATTTTTGAAATATTTGTTCAAGATCTGTGAAATATACCATTGGTATTTTAACAGGGATTACACTGAATCTATAGATTGCATTAGTGTGAACATTTTAATGATGTTAATTCTTCCAATCCATGAACATGGTATATGCTTCCAGTTGTTTGTATCTTTCTCTATTTCTTTTTTCAGTATCTTGTAATTTTCCGAGTACAGGTATTTGTCATCTTGGGTTAAGTTTATTCCAAGGTAAAAACTTGTTTTATTTATTGCAATGGTAAATGGGGTTTTTGTTGTTAATCCTCACCCCAGGGTATTTTTTCCACTAATTTTCTAGAGAGAATGGTAGAAAGAGGAGTGGGGGACAGAGAGAAAAAAACATCCATGTGAGAGATACGTGGTTGCCTCATGAACATCCTGACTGTGGCCAGGGATCAAGCATGCAACCCAAGTACAGGCCCTTGACTAGGAATCAACCCTGCGACCCTATGGTTTGAGGGCCTACACTCCAACCACTGAGTGACACCAGCCAAGGCAATGGGATTGTTGTTATTTATTTTTTTTAGTTTCTCTTTCTGAGACTTCATTATTGCTATATAAAAATGCCATCAATTTCTGGATGCTAATTTTGTTTTCTGCTAGTTTGCCAAATTCATTTATTAATTACTTTTTGATAGAGTCTTGAGGGTTTTCTATATACAATATCATGCCATCTGCAAATAATGATAGCTTTACTTCCTCCTTTCCAATTTGAATGCTTTTTATTTTTTCTTCTTGTCCGATCACTGTGGCTAGTACTTTCAGTACTATGTTGAGTGAGAAGTGAAAGGGGACATCCCTATTTTGTTCCTCGTTTTAAGGGAAATGCTTTTAGTTTTTGACCATTATGATGTTGGCTGTAGATTATTTTCATATGTAGGCCTTTATTATGTTGAGGTATGACCCCTCTATTCCCACCTTAGTGAGAGTTTTTATCATATATGGGTGCTGGATTCTGTCAAATGCTTTTCTGCATCTATTGATATATTCATGTGTTTTTTATCCTTCATTTTATGTGGTGTATTGCATTTATTGATTCATAAGTACTGTACCAACTTTGCATCCCCAAAATAAATCCCAGTTGGTCATGGTTTATGATTTTTATAATATATTGCTGGTTCCTATTTGCTAATATTTTGTTCATCAGGGATACTGGCCTATAATTTTCTTTCTGTGTAGTGTCTTTATGTGGTTTTGGAACTAGGATAATGCTGGCCTTGTAAAAAAGAGTTTAGAAGTCTTCCTTCTTCTTGAAAATTTTTTGGAACAATCTGAGGAGGATGGGTGTCAGTTCTTCTTTGAATGTTTGGTAAAATTCACCTGTGAAGCCATTTGTAGTAAGACTTTTGTTTGCTGGAAGTTTTTTGATTGCTGCTTCATTAGTTTTTATAGGTCTAGTCAGGTTTTCTGATTCTTCCTGATTGAATTTGGGAAGATTCTAGGAAATTGTCCATTTTGCCCAAATTGTCCAATTTGTTGGAATATATATAGTTGTTCACAGAAAATGTTTTATTTATTTAAAATCTTGAGTCTTTGCAGAAACTCTCATACAAGTTGATTAACCTAAGGACAATTCTCTATGGAGATACATAAAAACTTATAAGATTTTTAAAAATATCCAATACAGGCATCTACTTCATGATTTGATATGTAAATAACATAAAACATTCTCATAAAATGCATGCAATGTAAGCGTAACAGATATATATTTATATAAATATTACCTATTGCATATATATGTGTATAAGTATATATGAATATATAGAAAAGGGGTACACAAATCTAACTTCTGGCTTAATCTGTATTGGTATATTTCCTAAAATTCAATAAAATTACTGAATACTTTAAATCATGTCAAATAATTTTACTCCATGGCATATACAAAAGAATGATAAAATGGGAATGAGTCAATTTATTATTTTCACTCTTGCATTTAGTTTAAGAAGAAATACTTTAGGGAAGCTAACTACTCAGGATTAACGAGAGTTAAAGTTTGTAAGTAATTCATTTTCTGTAAATTAGTAAATTTTTAAAAATAACCATTGGGTAATTTTTATTTTGTCATTTTATTATATTTACCAGTGACCCAGTGCACGAAATTTGTGCACATTAAAAGGGAATTAGAGGAAATATTTTAATATTGCTATTTGCCCTTTCTCTATAATAGAAGTGTCAGAGATGAAAGGAAATTAGTAAAATGTATATAAAAATCTTCCTCCTGTCAGAGGCTGGGGCATGCCTTGGGAACCAGAGTCAAGTCCCTGCCCACCACGTGCACCTCAAAATCGCGCGAGACCCAGACCTGGCTGGCCCCACCCACACTGGGCTAGATCCAGACCCGGATGATCCCAACCCCATCAAGCCCCACCAGGCGGGGGGCGCAGCCTGAGGTCCCCCGGCCCGGCATCGGGGTGGGGGTCATGGCCTGAGGTCCACCGTCAAACTCTGCTGGGCAGGGGGCGCAGCCTGAGGTCCCCCAGCCTGGTGCCGGGGCGGGGCGCGGCCTGAGGTCCCCTATCAAGCCCCACCAGGCGGGGGATGCAGCCTCAGGTCCCCAGCCCCAGCCCAGCGTCACGAAGCCTCAGGTCCCTGCTGCTTGCTCATTAAGGCTTGTTATGGAACTCGGCCTCCGCTGTGGACGTAGCCATCTTGTGTTACGGAATCCCTGCCTCCGCTATGGGTGCAGTCATCTTGTGTTAGGAAATCCCTGACTCCGCTGTGGGTGCAGCCATCTTGTGTTACAGAATCCCTGCCTCTGCTGTGGGAGCAGCCATTGTGACCGTTACGGCATGATGCTCAATTTGCATATTCCCTCTTTATTAGATAAGATAATTTTAAATATGTTTTACTAAAACTGCAAATCACATTATTTAAATTTTAGAAAGTAATCCTGAAATTACAACCATAGCTTGTTGTCAAGAGGTGATAAGACTACAATACAAGCTTTACAAATACAAATTTCTCCTGAACCACCAATTAATTCCAAAAACACTGCTATTATAGACTGGATCTGAAGCTATATGCTAAGTTTCAATATTATCATTCTAGTGAAGTGTTATCTCATTTCATTTTTTGTAAAACAATAATCCATTTAAAGTTTCAATTAAAAATGGTTTCATTTAAGAATTGATTTATTGTATGGCCATATTCATCATACTATAGGCAAAGTAGTTGGTTTTATTTCAGCTTGCAAATTGAAAACTTTGGTCATGCAACTGAAATGTCACATTTAAGAACCTAAAAATTCCTGAATTCTTGCATAGAGAACACTGTTACCTTCTTTCAATCTATTTCTTCTAATTGCGTTACTACTCACTTCCTACATTCTTATTTTGTGACAATACACACCCACTTATTTTAAGTTATGCATTTATTTTTACTTTTTTAGATAATGTACTTTGATATAAAAAAGGGGGAAAGAGTGATTTCTTGCATTTGCTAATTTCCATGAAATAAATACTCCTCTATGTCTCATTTCAAGTTATCATGATTTAATATTGACATGAAAGTTTTTGAATTTTTAACCATCAACTTTTGTGTACAATTACAAGATGGTTCTAGCATTTCAATGTTTATATCTATACTAGAGGCCCGGTGCACGAAATTCATGCATGGTGTGTGTGTGTGTGTGTGTGTGTGTGTGTATGTCCCTCAGCCTGACCTGCACCCTCACCAATCTGGGAGCCCTCGGGGGATGTCCTACTGATGGCTTAGGCCCGCTCCCCATGGTTCTCTGCTCTCTGCAGGGCCTGCCTGCTCCACACTGCAGTGACTGCCAAGCAGGCCTTGCTGGGTGCTGCCTGCAGGCCAGACTTGCCTGCTCCCCAGGTGCCCTGGCGACAGCCAAGTAGGCCATGCTGGGAGCTGCCTGCCTGGGAGCTGCCTGTGGGCCGCGCTAGCCTGCTCCTGGGTCGCCGTGGTGACAGCCAAGCAGGCCGTGTTGGGAGCTGCCTGCAGGCATGCTTGCCTGCTCCTGGGTCACTGAGGTGACAGCCAAGCAGGCTGTTTTGGGAGCTGCCTGCAGACTGGGCTTGCCTGCGGGCCGCGCTTGCCTGCTCCCCAGTCACAGTGGCAACGGCCAAGCAGGCTGTGCAGTGCTGGGAGCTGCCTCCTCCCTGCTGTCAGTCTCCGCGGAGGCAATGAGGTTAATTTGCATACTCACTCCTGATTGGCTGGTGGGCTTCATGAAGGTATGGCCAATTTGCATCTTTCTCTTTTATTAGTGTAGACTAGAGGACTGGTGCACAAAAAACTTACGGGGGTCCCTCAGCCCAGCCTCACCCCTCTCACAGTCCGGGAGCCCTTAGGGATGTCCTACTAATGGCTTAGGCGGGGATCGGTCCTACGGTGCAGTCTGGCCTCCCTCTGCAGGAGGCAACGAGCCAATCAGGGGAAGACACCACCCCCATCACCCCCTGGCTGCTGCTGCCTCTGGCTTCCCTCTGTGGGAGGCAAGGTGATGCCCCTATAACACCTCCTCTGCCTGAGCCTCAGCCCTCGCAGCCACCATGGCTTGCCTGAGTCTCCACTCAGCCCTCATTGCCTGAGCCTCAGGCCCTCACAGAGGCAGCCGCCATCTGTGGCTTGCTTGAGCCTCGGACCAGCTATCCTCTGGGCCCTGGGCAGCACACACCCCCCTCCGCCTGAGTCACAGCACTCCACGCGGAGATGTGGTGAGCGCAGCCGAATGCTGCGGGCCGGGGTGCAGCGTGGACCTCTGGGCCGCCCAGCGGTGCTTCACAGAAGCCAGGCAGGCAGCGCACTCTCTCCTGGCCAGCCTTGCAGACCAGCTCCTGCATGGGGAGCCCGAGCAGCCCCTGTGGTCCCAGCGGCTCGGCCCAGCTCACTGGGAAGACGACACGCAAATGTGGGGCAGGCACCTCGTGGGTGCCCAGCACCTGAGCATGGGGGCTTCCCTGGTGCATGAGCCCTAGTGTACTGGGGGAGGGTAGCAGAGGGATTGAGAGTGAGCTCAGCGGACACTCAGCATTCTCACTGCACCTCCGTCCCCATCACCACTGCCCCCAGGTAGCCAGCAAGAGGTCACAGCGTGTCACCGATGTCTACTATGTTCTATGCCGCCCCCTGGTGGTCAGCGGATGTCATAACGAGCGGTCAAACTCCCGGTCTCCTGGTTGAACGACCGCCTGAGAGAGCAATTTGCACATTAGGCTTTTATTATATAGAATTTGTATATCAATATTCATCTATCTTTGTAGTAATCCTATATAATAAAGAGGTAATATACAAATTGACCCTCACTCCATCATGCCATCACAAGATGGCTGCGCCAACAGCAGAGGCAGGGTTCCCATAACACAAGATGGCTGCACCCACAGTGGAGGCGGGGTTCCCATAACAAGCCATAACGAGCGATCAGCAGGAACCTTAGACTGCATGGTGCTGGGCCGGGGACCTGAGGGTGCACCGCCCCGCCTGGTAGGGCTTGACGGAGGACCTCAGGCCGCACCTCCCGCCCAGCAGGGCTTTACAGGGGACCTCAGGCCATGCCCCCAACCTGGCGGGGCTTGACGGGGGACCTGAGGCCATGACCCCCGCCCTGGGCTGGGGGACCTGAGGCCACGCCCTCCACCCCAGCACTGGGCTGGGGGACCTCAGGCCATGCCCCCCACCCTGGTGCTGGGGGACCTGAAGCTGTGCCCCCCACTCAGCGGGGCTTGACAGGGGTGGGGCCAACCGGGTCTAGATCTCGCCCAATGGGGTGGGGCCGGCCCGGTCTGGGTCTCGCGCAATTTTGAGGCACATGTGGGTAGGCGGGGACTTGACTCTTGGTCCCACGGCATGCCCCAGACCCTGATAGGAGGAAGATTTTCATATACATTTTACTAATTTCCTTTCATCTCTGACACTTCTATTATAGAGAAAGGGCAAATAGCAATATTAAAATATTTCCTCTAATTAATTCCCTTTTAATGTGCACAAATTTCGTGCACCGGGCCACTAATAACATAATAAAATCTTAACATTTTAGGAATTTGAGTGAAAAAAATCTGTAAGTCTGACATTTTAATTAATGTCAAATTAAACTATTTAAAAATATTAATGTCAGGTTGCATATCTGAATGTAAAGGTAAAACAAAAACAGCTTCTAAAAGAAAACACAAAAAAGTATCTTAATAACTGTAGGACAGAGAAAGATTTTTTCAAACAGGATATAAATTATATTTCTTAAGTCATAGAGAAAAAGAATGATACACTGAACTTCATTAAAATTAATAACTGCTATTCACTAAGAATTATCTTTAAGAGAATGAAAAGGCAAATCAGACTGAAAGATATTTATAACATACATACTGAAAAATACCACATATTTAGAACACAGGGTGGGGCAAAAGTAGGTTTGTTTGTATGGAAAATTGCCGGGGCTGAACAGCAGACCCTGAGCGACAGATGAACATAGGTTTCTGTGACATAGGTTTCTGTGAAAGAGAGGGTTAATGAACTCTTTTACTTCAATAGTAAAAGCAGTCCTGTTCGCCTGCCTTGTTGGCTTTTTAGTAACAGCTTGAACTCAGATTAACATTGAAATACAATCAGCAGGGCAAGCATTCTTAAGAAAGTATATGCTCCTACAAGGTCAGGTCTTTAAAGACTATACATAGAGATTCTAGCAAAACACCCCAGGGGATTGGAATTGTTTGGAAAAGTCAAGGTAGGGGCTGCTGCCTTCAGCAAGGTCCCCTCAGAGGCCCCCCAACCTTTCAAAGAATCCCCCTTACAGACATTCTAACCAATTCCCGTGCTTCCCCACAGAAAATAATACAATCTACACTAATAAAAGAGAAACATGGTAATTGGCGTACGACCGCTACCCTTCCCATTGGCTAATCAGCATATCCTTATGCAAATTAACTGTCAGCCAAGATGGCCGCCGGCAGCCAGGCAGCTGGAAGCGAACATGAGGCTTCCTTGCTTCAGTGACTGCAGACTCCAACATTCCCCGCCTCACTTGCCGGCCTCTGAGTTGCAAATCTAATCAACTATGTACTATGTTGTAAATAAGAAGCTAAACAAAACCCTAGAAACCAGCTTTCAACCTGCCGGGATCTCAGAGCTGAAGTTATACATTGTTTCGATTATAGAATGGCAAACAAACCAGATACGAAGCCTCAGAGCTAGAGCCAGAGCTAAAGCTGGCCCAGAATAAAATAAAAAAAGAGAAAAAAAAGGAGCGGTTGGGAGCTTCAGTCAACAACCGCCAGCCTGAAAGCAGCCCTCAGCCCCTCACCCAGACTGGCCAGGCACCCCAGTGGGGACCCCCACCCTGAAGGGGGTGTGACCAGCTGCAAACAGCCATCATCCCCTCATCCAGGCTGGCCAGGCACCCCAGTGGGGACCCCCACCCTGAAGGGGGTGTGACCAGCTGCAAACAGCCATCATCCCCTCATCCAGGCTGGCCAGGCACCCCAGTGGGGACCCCCACCCTGAAGGGGGTGTGACCAGCTGCAAACAGCCATCATCCCCTCATCCAGGCTGGCCAGGCACCCCAGTGGGGACCCCCACCCTGAAGGGTGTGTGACCAGCTGCAAACAGCCATCATCCCCTCATCCAGGCTGGCCAGGCACCCCAGTGGGGACCCCCACCCTGAAGGGTGTGTGACCAGCTGCAAACAGCCATCATCCCCTCATCCAGGCTGGCCAGGCACCCCAGTGGGGACCCCCACCCTGAAGGGTGTGTGACCAGCTGCAAACAGCCATCATCCCCTCATCCAGGCTGGCCAGGCACCCCAGTGGGGACCCCCACCCTGAAGGGTGTGTGACCAGCTGCAAACAGCCATCATCCCCTCATCCAGGCTGGCCAGGCACCCCAGTGGGGACCCCCACCCTGAAGGGGGTGTGACCAGCTGCAAACAGCCATCATCCCCTCATCCAGGCTGGCCAGGCACCCCAGTGGGGACCCCCACCCTGAAGGGGGTGTGACCAGCTGCAAACAGCCATCATCCCCTCATCCAGGCTGGCCAGGCACCCCAGTGGGGACCCCCACCCTGAAGGGGGTGTGACCAGCTGCAAACAGCCATCATCCCCTCATCCAGGCTGGCCAGGCACCCCAGTGGGGACCCCCACCCTGAAGGGGGTGTGACCAGCTGCAAACAGCCATCATCCCCTCATCCAGGCTGGCCAGGCACCCCAGTGGGGACCCCCACCCTGAAGGGGGTGTGACCAGCTGCAAACAGCCATCATCCCCTCATCCAGGCTGGCCAGGCACCCCAGTGGGGACCCCCACCCTGAAGGGGGTGTGACCAGCTGCAAACAGCCATCATCCCCTCATCCAGGCTGGCCAGGCACCCCAGTGGGGACCCCCACCCTGAAGGGGGTGTGACCAGCTGCAAACAGCCATCATCCCCTCATCCAGGCTGGCCAGGCACCCCAGTGGGGACCCCCACGAAAAATAAACTGTGTTTCATGTATTCACAACTATAAACCTACTTTCACCCTACCCGGCATATACAGGCCTCCTACAAATTGATTAAAAAAAAAAAAAGAAACAAAAAAATGTCAAGGGACCTGAATACGCTCTTCACAAAAAATTGTAAACTCAAGACAGGTTTTATATGTAAATTGTAAAATTGTAAACTCAAGACAGGTTTTACATATATAAAGATTCTCAAATTATTACTAGGCAAAAGCTAATTTAAAACCATAAAATACTACCATGTCACAATATCAAGTATTAGTGATGCTACAGAGTAATTGGCACACTGATACAGAATGAAAACTCAAAATCACTTTGGGAACCAATTTGATATGATCTACCAAAGTTGAACATATAAGTATTCTATGACCTATTTATAATCCAGTTATTAGATCCTAGGGTACACCAGAAAGAAATGCATGCACTTGTGCACCAAAAGATAAGTAAATGACGGCACACAGCAGCGTTATTCTTTAATAGCTCAAGACTATAAATATCCTAAACAACCCTCCACAGTAAATGGTAAGCCATATCTGATTCATCCAATTGGATAACTATACAATGAAAATTAATGAACTTGTGATACAGGGAACAACATGAATAAATTTCACAAATTTAAGGAGGATGAAAAACAGACACAGAAAAGTATATACTATACAACTTTTTAAGTAGAAAGTTCAAAAACCGATAAAACCAATCTATATTATTAAAAGTCAAGATAGCAAAAGGTGCCTTTGGAGATGAAGAAAGGATGGAGAGTGGAAGAAGCATGAAGGCAGTTTATGGAGTGCTGGTACTGTTCTATGTCTTGACTTGGGACATTTATATGGTAGCTGCCATTGCATTATGCATTGAGCTATACACTGATATAGAGAGTGAGACAAAAATAAATTTAAGTTGTTCTTATGGAAAATGATAGAATAACCAATCAATAATAATACCAGAATAAACAGTTTCGAGTACTCACACCTGTGAACCCACTTTTGCCCCACCGTATATACGTACTTTTCCATGTATACGTCAATAAAAATTTTTTTAAGTTAAAATGACCACATGGTGATCTAAACTGATAGAGAAAAAAACATTTGACAAGATTCAATGCCCTTTCATGATAAAGAACACTCAAACTAGTAATAGAAGGAAATTATCTCAATATATTAAAGGCCACGCATTAAAAGCCAGCGGCTAACATCAGACTCAGTGACTAAAGACTGAGAACTTTTCCTCCAAGATTGGGAACAAGGTAAGATGTCCACTCTCTCACCACATCCATTTATAGTAATGGAAGTCCTAGCCAGAGCAGTTAGGCCTCAAAAAAAAAAAAAAGGCACCCAACTTGGAAAGGAAGAAGTAAAACTATCTTTGTTCACAGATAACATCATCTTATATGTAGAAAATCCTAAAGATTAAAACAAAAAAACACACAAAAAAACAAACACAACCTGTTAGAACCAATAAACAAATTCAATAAAAAAAGCAAGATATAAAACCAAAACACAACAGTTGCATTTCTATGCACTAGCCAATTAATCTGAAAAGGAAATTAAGAAAAAAATTCCATCTACAACTGCATCAAAAAGAATACAATACCTAGAAGTAAATCTAATCAAGGAGATGAAAGATTTATATACTGAAAACTGACAAAATATTGCTAAAAAATTAAAGAAGACATTCTGGAAACATCCTGTGTTCACCATTGGAAGACAGAATATTGTTAAGATATCCATACTACTCTAAGCAATCTACAAAATCAATGCAATCCCTATCAAAATCTAAGTGGCTTTTTTTTAGATATAGAAAAATTCATTATAAATTTCATATGGAATCTGAAGGGACCCCCTAACAGCCAAAATAATTTTGAAAAAGAAGAGCAAAGTAGGAAGATTCAAAATTCCCAATTTCAAGACGCATTACAAAGCCACAGTAATCAAAACTGTGTGGCATTGGTATGAAGACAGACAAATATACTGACGGAAGAGAATAGAGAGACCAGAAATAAACTCTCATGTTTATGGTCAAATGATATTCAACAAGAGTGCCAAAACCACATGACGGGGAAAGGACAGTCTCTCCAACAAATGTTGATGGGAAAACTGCATATCTTCTTATAAGCAAAGCAGCTGAATCCTAACATCCCCTGGTTACCAGGGCTAGAGATACCAATGCATATCTTCTTATAAAGAAAAAAGTTGGACCTGCAACTTATACCATATATAAAATTAACTCAAAATGGAATTAAGACCTAAGTGTAAGACCCATAATTATAAAGCTTCAAGAAGAAAACATGAAAAATGCTTTATGGCATTAGACTTGATAAAGACTTCTTAGATATAACACCAAAAGTGAAGACCATAAAAGCAAAAATGAAAATGGGACTATATCAAACTTGAAATTTTTTGTGCATCAGAGGGCACATTCAACAGAGTGAAAAGGCAACCTACAGAATGGGGGAAAATATTTGCAAACTTTGCTCCAGTTGCTATAAAATACCACAGACTCGGTGGCTTAAAGAACAGACAGTTATTTCTCATGGTTCTGGAGGTTGGAAAGTCCAAGGTCTGGGTGCCAGCATCATCAGGTTTTTGGTGAGGACCCTCTTCCTGGTTTGCTAAGTAAGAGCCACTTTCTTGATGTATCCTCACAGGGCTGAGAGGGAGCTCTGGTCTCTCTTCTTCTTTTTAGATTATAAGGGCACTAATCCCATCATGGAACTCCACCCTTCAGACTTCATCTAAACCTAATTACCTCCCAAAGGCTCCACCTCTTAATACCATTACAACAAGCTTAAGGGTTCAACCTATCCACATCAGAAGGACACAAAATTTAGTTCATACATTCTTCCTCTGGCCCTCCAAAATTCATGTCCTTCTTGCATGAAAAATACATTCATTGCCTGAGGGTATAATTCATCCTGGGGCAAAATTCTTCTCCAGACATGAACCTGTGAAACCAGATAACTTATGTGCTTCAAAAAAAAAAAAAAAATCAACAAAATCAACAACAACATATCCTCAGAATTTAAAAAGACCACACACAACAAAGCGACATAACCACGATAATGTCATTAATGATTCAGAGTGTAAATATAAACATTGTAGACTATTAAAAATGTAAGACATAATAACAAAATGTCAGCAAGGAAAAAATAACCAATAAAAAAATTACCTAAAAGTAAAAATAAGTAATTCCTTAGTTCATCAAATATGCTGTGTTCAAATTTCAAATTCTCATTATTTTTTAAAATTTGTTTGAATCAAAATTCATACTAAATGCACACATTACCATTAGCTTTCATGTCTTTTAAAACCTCTTTTAACCTTAATTATTTTCTATTTGATTGTCATGATTCCTATAAAATGTTTTTAAAAACAATAATTTATGCCTGTCCTTAAAGGTGACAATAACTAGACCATCCTATATAATACAAGGCTAATATGCAAACTGACAGAACAGCAGAATGACTTGTCACTATGACGCGCACTGACCACCAGGGGGCAGACACTCAACGCAGGAGCTGCCCCCTGGTGGTCAGTGGGCTCCCACAGGGGAAGCGCCATTCAGCCAGAAGCCGGCCTCATGGCTGGCGAGAGCAGCAGCGGTGGCGGGAGCCTCTTCGGGGGCTCCCAGATTGCGAGAGGGTGCAGGCTGGGCTGAGGGACAACCCCGAAACAAGTGCACAAATTTTGTGCACTGGGCCTCTAGTATAGGTATAACTAATGAACCTTATCATCTTGATATATTGAGTCACTCAATGTAGGTAATTTAGAAAATATTAGGCTCGGTCAAGATGGTGGCATAGGTAAATGTAATACTTGAAACCTCCCACAACTATATTAAATTACAACTAAATTACAGAAAAATATCACTTACAGCCACCTGAAATCAAGTCCTATAACTATGGATATAAAAAGGAAGTTACATCAAGACTGGTAGGAGATGCGGCTCAAAATCAGGAAGGATATTTTGGTTGTGGAGGTCTCAGCTGAGGAGCAAGGGGTCCCAGCCCAACAGCAGGCTCCCCAACCAAGAGTTTCAATACCAGAAAGAGAAGTCCCCATAATTTCTGGCTGTAAAAGCCAGCGGACACTGTGGCTGAGTTCAACAAAGGGCTGCTGGAGTCCCAAGAATTCCACTTAAAGGGCCCACAGATTTACTTGGACTGAGTCAGACTTAGCTCTAGCACCAGGACAGCAGCTCAAAAGGTGCCAGGGACATAAAGGTAGAAACTAAATTGTTTGGCATCAAGGCAAGGGCTGGGCAACTTATTCCCAGACACAAGTGCTGGCAGAGACCATGATTCCTTTGCTGAGCCCTGCCCACAGAGGCAGCAGGCGGGCACCAGATCTGAATCTCCATCAACAAGGCTAACATTGTTAGGCCCCTTGGGTGATTCTCTGGAATTCTTCCCCACCCAACTTGAAGGCCCACTTAAGCTGTTTCTAATGGCTATTCCATACAAATGGTCTGTCTTGGTTCATTCTTCTGACTTTACTAAAATCGATCAAACAAGCAGCATCTGGCTTGTATCCCGTAATTCTTGATGTTTGGCACCAGGTCCAGCATTAGTGGTAGCCAAGCTTGGTTCACAGCTTGGTCTCTTCTGGGCCAATCCCAGCACAAGTAGCAGCCATCTACAGATCACTTTGCAGTTCATGACAGGTAACCCCAGGCAGGGCATAGGTGGTGGTTGACCTTGACCTGTACATCCCAGGAGGCCCCAGAATCAGTGCACACTATAGATGGTTTCAAACTACAACGAAACACCACCCAAGCACCTCCATGTGCAACACACTCTGAAGTCAGTGGGTACCCGAGGCCTGCTGAAGTGAGATCTCCTCATGGGATCAGCCCCTGGACAGCAGATCCTCCATGGTTGTTATGGCCAATCTTCATAGCCGCTCAGCCTGCAGGTAAATTCTTCCAACTAACATATCAATAGCAATCAAAGTGCAACTACCACAGGAGTGTGTACACAGGACATTTTGGGGGGGTGCACTTGGAGTGACTGGAGAGGCTGCACCAATGAGCCCTTCAGGACACTTACTACATGAGGTCACTATACCAAGACTGGGAGACATAGCAGCTCTACCTAATACATAGATACAAACACAGGGAGGTAGCCAAAATGAGGAGACAAGAAAACATATTCCAAATGGAAAAACAGAACAAAACTCCAGAATGAGAACTAAACAAAATGGAAAGAACTTAGGGGAATAATAGAGAAATGTAATGAGAATTTCATTAAAGATATAAGAAACATAAAAATGAAGATAGAAAACTTTAAAAAAAGTAAAAAATAAAGAATACAATAGATAAAATGAATACATTAGAAGGACTCAACAGATTAGATGAAGCAGAAGAACAAATCAGAGATTTGGAAGATAAGGGAGCAGAAAACACCCATTCAGAACAGCAAAAACAATCCAATATAATAAAAGGCTAATTATGCAAATTGTCCCCTAGACCGAGAGTTGGACCGGGAGTTGGACCAGGGGGCAGAGCCAGCCTGCCAACTGCCCACGGCCCCTCCCCCGTGCACAAATTCGTGCACTGGGCCTCTAGTCTATATATATATATATATAGACTAGAGGCCCGGTGCACAAAAATTTGTGC
>NW_005356437.1:1862208-1864270 GCF_000412655.1 Myotis brandtii
GGCGATCAGGGGGTTTGGGCGCTGTCCCCTGTCATGCTGATCCCGGTGCCGGGAGCCTCGCTGCTCCGCTGATCCCGGTGCTGGGAGGCATATTACCCTTTTACTATATAGGATAGAGGCCTGGTGCATGGGTAGGGGCTGGCTGGTTTGCCCTGAAGGGTGTCCTGGATCAGGGTGGGGGTCCCCACTGGGGTGCCTGGCCAGTCTGGGTGAGGGGCTGAGGGCTGTTTTCCGGCTGGCGAGTGACTAAAGCTTCCAACCGCTCCTTGTTTTCTTCTCTTTTTTTTTTTTTTTTTCTGGGCCAGCTTTAGCTCTGAGGCCTCGCTGCTGAAAACATAGATACAATGTTGCGGTCCGAGCCCGGCTGAATGGAAGCCCTTTTCTGGGGTTTTGTTTAGCTTCTTATTTGCAACATAGTATATAGTTGCTTAGAGTTGCAACTGAGAGGCCGGCAAGTGAGGCGGTGAACGTTGGAGTCTGCAGCAAGCAAGCCTCCCTGCTCGCTTCAGTGCCTGGCTGCCGGCTGCCATCTTGGCTGACAGTTAATTTGCATATACTCACTGATTAGCCAATGAAAAGGGTAGCGGTCGGACGCCAATTACCATGTTTCTCTTTTATTAGTGTAGATAAAAGGCTAATATGCTAAGTGTCCCTTGCACTGTACGACCAGTCGCTATGATGCAAACTGACCACCAGGGGGCAGGCACTCAACACAGGAGCTGCCGTGATGCGCACTTGCCATTTACAAAGAATCGGCGTGCAGAACTGACACCAACAAAGCAACACTCGGCTTCCCCCAAGGGGAACACAGGCCCCGCCACCACCCCGGAGCAACACCCCACCAAATCGCTGCCAAGACCCCATGGTACAAAACGCGGCCCACATCCAACCCAGCCCTGAACAGTCACTTGGGTGCCGGGTAATGACGTCACGTAGCAATGCCTGGCTTCCTCTCGCTAGTGTTTAGACCATTTATATGTAACGTGATTATTGATATGATTGGGTTTAAATCTACCATCCTATTTGTTTTCTTTTTGTCCCATGTGTTCTTCATCCCCTTTTCCCTCTTTATTTGTTTTGTCTTGGATAATTTCTTATTATGTCATTTTATCTCTCTTGTTGTCATATAAAGTATCATTCTTTGTTTTGTTACTTTAGTGGTTGCTCTAGGGTTTATAATATACATGTTAAACTTACCACAGTCTAACTTTTCATGATCTAATTTATTACCATATAAGTAGTATAAGTTTAACTTATACTACTCCAGGTATAAGTATCAGAAAACCTTACAATAATATACCTGCAATTTCTCCTCTTCCTTGTGCTATTATATACTAGAGGCCTGGTGCACGAAATTTTTGCATTCGGGGTGGGGGGGCGGGGTTCCCTCAGCCCGGCCTGCGCCCTCTTCCAGTTTGTCCTACTTATCTATATATATAAAAGCCTAAGCGACCATCCCAACTGAACGGACAACCAAACAGGCTGCGTGGGGCAACCAGGCCAGCAGGGGAGTTAGTGAGAGACGACCAAACGAATGAGCAGCAGGCTGTGTGGGGTGACCCCAGGCCGATAGGGGGCTTAGTGAGGGATGACCAAACGACTGAGCAGCAGGCTGCAAAGATGGTGGCACCCACAGCCAATAAGGAGGGAATATCCTAAATGACTGTCACGCCCTCAAAGATGGCGGCACCCATAGCCACAAGATGGTCGGCAGGGGAGGACAATTGTGGACAATCAGGCCAACAGGGGAGGACAGTTAGGGGCGACTAGGCCAGCAGGGGAGGGCAGTTGGGGGTGACCAGGCCTGCAGGGGAGGGCAGTTAGGGGCAACCAGGCCGGCAGGGGAGGGTAGTTAGGGCTGACTGGGCCGGCAGGAGAGGGCAGTTGGGGGGGACCAGGCCAGCAGGGGAGGGCAGTTGGGGATGACCAGGTCGGCAGGGGAGTGGTTAGGGGGTGATCTGGCTGGCGAACAGAAGCTGTTAGGGGCAATTAGGCAGGCAGGCAGGCAGGCGAGTGGTTGGGAACCAGCAGTCCTGGATTGTGAGAGGGATGTCCGACTGCC
>NW_005356437.1:1864296-1874389 GCF_000412655.1 Myotis brandtii
TGAGGTACCCCCCCCCCCCCATTGCACGAATTTCGTTCACTGGGCCTCTGGTTGTCATATTATTGTAGTATTTTCTAATAATCCTTTCTATTTCTGTGGTGTCAGTTTTGGGTCCTCTCTTTTTTTTCTTGAAGAGTCTGGTTAAAGGTTTACCAGTTTTGTTTACCTTTTCAAAGAACCAGCTCTTGGTTTCATTGATCTTTTGTTTTGCTTTTGAGACTCTATTTCAGACTATGGTCTTTATTATTTCCTTCCTTCCTTTGGGCTTTGGTTGTTGTTCTTTTTCTAGTTATTTTAAGTGTACGGTTATACTATTTAAGATTTTTCTTATTTCTTAAGTTAGGCCTGCATTGCTATGAATTTCCCACTTAGAACTGCTTTCACTGTGTCCCATATATTTTGAGTTGTTGTGTTTTTATTTTCATTTGTCTCAAGGTAACTTTTTATTTCTTCCTTGATCTTGTTGTTAACCCATTCATTGCTTAATACACGTTTTTTAGCCTCCATGTGTTTGTGTGTTTTTCTGTATTCTTTTTGTTACTGATTTCATTTCATACCATTGTGACTGAAGAAACTTGGTGTAATTTCAATCTCCTTAAATTTACTAAGACTTGTTTTGTGGCTTAACATGGTCTATCCTCGAAAATGTTGCATATATGCTTGAAAAGAATGTATACTCTTCTTCATTGGGGTTAAATGTTCTAAAAATACCAATTAAATCAGTCTGTTATAATGTATCATATATGGTCACTCACTGTTTCTTTGTTGACTTTCTATCTGGATGATCTACCCATAGGTATAAATGGGCTGTTAAAGTCCCATACTATGACTGTATTACTATCAATCTCTCCCTTTACATCCCTCAATATTTGCTTTAATATATTTAGGTGCTCCTGCATTGGGTGCATTACAGTTTACAACAGTTATATCCTCTTGATGAACTGATCCCTTTATCGTTATGTAATGTCCTTTGTTGCTTATTTTATCTGATGTAAATATTGTTACTACAGGTTTTTTTCCCCCATTTCCACTTGCATTAAATATCTGTTTCTACCCTTTTACTTTGTACATGTATATGGATCTAAAGCCAGTCTCTTGGAGGCAGCATATCTATGGGTCTTGTATTCTTATCCATTCAGCCACCCAGTCTTTTGATCGAAGCATTTAACTTATTATTGATAGGTATGTGGTTACTGCCTTTTTAATATTCATATTTTTTATCTTTTTTTCTTCTTCTTAAAGAGCCTTTAACATTTCTTGTAATACTGCATTAGTGGTGATGAACTCCTTTAGCTTTTGCTTGTCTGGAATACTCCTTATCACTTCTCTGATTCTAAATGATAGCCTTGCTATGTAGAGTTATCTGGGCTGTAAGTCATTAATTTTCATCACTTTGAAAATTTCATGCCAATCCATTCTGGCTTGGAGAAATCAGCTGGCAGTCTTATGGGAGCTCTCTTGTATGTAACTACCTACCTTTCTCTTGATGCTTTTAAGATTCTCTTTGTGTTTAACCTTTGGCATTTTAATTATGATTTGTTTTGATGTGGGCCTCTTTGGAGTCATCTTGTTCGCAATTCTGCACTTCCTAGACTTGTGTGTCTATTTCCTTCACCAGATTAAGTTTTCCATCATTATTTCTTCAAATAGGTTTTCAATTCCTTGCTCACTCTCTTCTCTTTCTGGCACACCTATCGTGTGTACCTTTTCAGGATTGAAGCTGTCTGAGAGGTCCAACAAGCGGTTGCCAACCTCACAGAGCACCAGTGGTCCAAGGACCACCAGTTGGCAAGCACTGTTCCAAAGGTTTCCTTAACCAGCGGTCGCCAACCTTTCAGACCTCATGGACCATCAGTGGTCCGTGGATCACCAGTTGGCGACTGCTGCCTTAAACAATCTTTTCTTTTTCTTTTTGCTGTTCTGATAGGGTGTTTTCTGCTACATTGTCTTTCAAATCACGGATTAGATCTTCTGCTTTATATAGTCTTCTGTTGATTCCATGTAATATATTCTTCATTTCTGACTGGTTCTTTTTATGGTTTCTATGTGTGTGTTTTTTAATTGATTGATTATTTTAGAGATGGGGGGGGAGAGAAACATCAACTTGTTGTTCCAACTATTTATGCATTCATTGGCTGATTCTTGTACGTCCTCTGACCAGGAATGAAACCCACAACATTGGAATATTGGGACAATGCTCTAACCAACTGAACTATCCAGCCAGGGCTTTTATGTCCTTTTTAATATTTCCTAACTTTCTTATTGAGCTCATCTCTTTTTCCCCTAAATTCATGGAGCATCCTTCTAACCAGTGTTTTGAACTATGTATCTGGTTAGATTTGCTTGCCTCCCTTTTGCTTAGTTTTTTTCTTTCTTCTGGAGTCCTATCCTTTCATTTGGGACATGTTTATCTCATTCTGGCAGCTTCTCTTTGTTTTTACCTATTAGGTAGATCTTCTCCTTTTCCTCAGTCTTGGCTGGGTGGCCTTATGTAGTAGGTGTCCTGTGAAACCCAGTGGCATAGAAGCTGTGGTCACCTGAGCAGGTGCTTCAGGGTATCCCTTGTGTGGGCTGTGTATGCTTTCCGGTTGTGTTTGAGCCTTAACTGCTTTCGGTACATCAGTGGATAGAACTGATCTTCAGGCTGATTGGCTGAGGACTGGCCAGAACTACAGCAGATGAACGGTTGTGTGGACTGACCCAACAGAATGGGATTTGTTGTTGCAGGGCTTTGGTGCCCATTAAGTCCACCCTTCATGTGTGTTGTTGTAGAGCTAACTAGGTGGTACTCTGGTGTGATGTGAAGCTAATCACTGGGTATGCTGATTCTGAGGAATCTTGGGAAGGACTCTGGTGCAAACCTGCCTGTTTCTGGCTTGGCGCCACCTATAAAAGCTACAAAGTGATCCACAGTTGATAGCTGCCTGTGCTGGGCTTGGATGTGCCTCAGAGAGGCTATGCTTCAAACCAATGCCAAACGGCCACTGGTGCAAGGCTGGGGGCCACTTAACAAGGGGCACAGTGGCATAATGATGCAAGTGCTGCTTGTTTGGGGTTTGTGGACTTTTCAGAGGTTTTTGGAATGTCTAATAGCATGGGTTGAGGACAACTACTTATAATAGCTGCTGAAAGAGGTTCCAGCCTGTGTGCAAGTTGGGTAGGGTAGATTCTCAGGGAATCACCAGGGTGGGGTGAGTTTGATGGAGTCTCAGATTTGGCACCTGACTGCTGAGTAGGAGGCGGGCTCAGCAAAAGAATTTGGCACCCCTCTGTTGGGAGGACTCAACAAATTAACTAAATGGTAAAGAGTGCTGCCCCTCCAGCCCTCACCTTGAAGCCAAACGTTTCTCCCCATATGTCCCTGGTGCTTTTCCAGCTGCTACCCAGTGCTAGAGGTCAGAGCAAGTGCATTCTTCAGCAAGTAAGTCCATGTGTGGGCCATATAAGAGGAACACCTGGGCCTCCAGCAGCCCTCTGTCTCACCCAGACAGAATTCCCAATGATTTTCACAGTTAAGTTGCTGTTGGAACACGTTCCCAGCACTGGTGGTCTGGGTTCAGGTTGCCTCATGTGGGGGTGGGACCCCTAACTCATTAAGACCTCCACTGTCAAGACCCCCCTCCTGATTCTTAACCAACACGTGCAGGTATGTACCAGCCTGTTTCCCATCTCCACCCCTCCTAACAGTTTCAGGTGGTTTCTTCTTTATATACATAGTTATAAGAGTTCTATTTAGCTAGTCTTCAGGCAGTTCTCAAGGGTGATTCTATAATTTAGTTGAAATTTTGATGTGGTCATAGGAGGAGGTAAACACAGTATTTACCTATTCTGTCATCTTGACCAGAGTCTGACAATTTTTTCTTTTAGTGTTCTAAAGATATTGCTCCATTATCTTCTAGCTTACATTGCTTCTAATGGAAATCTGCTGTTACCCTTATCTTAGTTCTGTTTTTCTTTGGCTGCTTTTTTATCACTTGTTTTAAGCAACTTGCTTATGATGTTCCTTAGTGTCATTTTTATTCATCTTATGCTTATTGTATTTCTCAGTTTATAGTCTATCAAGTTTAGAAATTTGGGGGATTATTTCTTCCTATAATTTTTCAATTCATCTTTAAAAAAAAAAAATCCTCACCCAAGGTTAAGTTTTTATTGATTTTAGAGAGGGAGGGAGGAAAACAGAGAGAGAGAAAGAGACATCGATGTGAGAGAGAAACATCAATGGGTTGCCTCCCGTACACTTCCCAAATGGGGATTGAACCTGCAACCTAGGTATGTGCCCTAACTAGTAATCTAATCTACCACCTTTTTGGGGGACAAGATGATCCTCAACCAATTGAGCCACATAACCAGGCTTAGTTCATGTTTTTAAACAATTCTCTTTTCTCTGTTTTTCATTTTAGGTAGTTTATACTGCTATGTCTTCATGTCCACTAATCTTTTTTTCAGTAATGTCTAACATGCCGTTAATCTCATCCACTGTGTTGTATCTTTGACACTATAATTTTAATCTAGAAGACACTTCTCCTTAACATGTTCAATCTCTCCTCTAGTTTCTTCAGTGTATCCAATACAATCATAACTATTTAAATGTTCTTGACCATTTAATTTATCACCTAAACATCTAGGTTCACAACAAAAGGATTTGAATTCCTCTTTAAAAGCTACTGGCTTATAATAACTTTACCACATTTAATAAGTTTCCTCCATTAATTACTTTCAAAAAGAAAATTTTATCATAAGAAAATCAAGAAACATTTCTGTATTTTCCATGAAAAAAAGTTTGTACAACCCAGTATTGTAATGTGCTCACTTCTGAAATAACCAAATTCTTTGTTTATAAATCTACACCTATGCCTGAGTTAAAAATTATCTAAACAAGTTCTTATTCCCTCATCTTCTTTTTTTAAAGAACCTTCCTTCTCTTTACTCTTTCAGCTTAAGCTGAAATTTACCAACTTTTTAAAAACATTAGGTTCTAATATTAAAATGGAGGGTAAAAATATCTAGGTATTTGAGACTGTTTTATATTTGGAAAAGAAACCACTTTTATATTCGAGATTTACAAAATAAAGTACACAGACAATTTTATGTCCTAATTGGCACTTAAAAGCTGAGAATGACTTGTTATAATTCTCACTTCTTTAACCCACTATACATAGCTTTAGACTCAATAATATACTGAAATGGCTATTTTTTGTTTGTTTATTGATTGTTTGAGAGAAAGTAAGGGAGAGAAACATTGATGTTAGAGTGCAACATTGACTGGCTGTCTTCTGCACATCCCCACACCCGGGATCAAGCCCACAACCTCGGCACGTATCCTGACTGGAATCAAACTGGCAATGCTTTGGTGCACAGGATGACAACCAACCAACTGAGCTACACCAGCTAGAGCTGAGATGGCTATTTTTAAAAGTACCAATGACTTCACACAACAACTGGAGGCTTTTGTGAGTGAAAGGAAGAGGTGCTATTAAAAACTACACAGGGAGCCCTAGCTGGTTTGGCTCAGCGGATAGAGCGTCGGCCTGCGGACTGAAGGGTCCCAGGTTCGATCCCAGTCAACGGCATGTACCTGGGTTGCGGGCACATCCCCAGTGGGGGGCGTGCAAGAGGCAGCTGAATCGATGTTTCTCTCTCATCGATGTTTCTAACTCTCTATCCCTCTCTCTTCCTCTCTGTAAAAAATCAATAAAATATATTTAAAAATAAATAAATAAAAACTACACAGGGAAAACAGACATACTAGTAAATCAAGGCTGTCCAATTAGCAAGTATGGCTCAAAAAAGGACTAATCATAATCACCAAATTCAAACATTCTTCTTTTTCATTATTTTTGTTACATCACAAAAGCTATACATTTTATACAGTACTGGAAAACATACAGACATTATTTTTAACTCTTACTCCTGCCCCCAAATCCAATTCCCATTTCTACAGCTACCCTCTGTGGGATGTACCCTTTCAGACTTCTTCTCTGCACTTATCTGTATATGAGGCTTTCTGGCAGTAGTTGTTACATAAATGAAATCACATGTACTGGTCAGTGTCTTGCTTTTTTGTGTAAAATATCATTAAAATTTTCCTATTTTCCTAAAGAACTATTTCTGTACCTATTTATTCTTTTTCATGGCTGCCTAATATTCTACTGTAAGGGCATACCATTATTTCACTATTCTAATGAATGCTGAGACAGATTGCTTCTATTTTTCTTCATACATTTCTCCCTCTGGAGGGAATAACCATGTAACATTCTCTAGGAACCTGTCATAGCATTTCTGTATTATAGATATACAGAAGTATGCACTTTAAAAATTGATAGATACTGCCAAATTTTTCTCCTAAAAAGATGAACCTATTTATACTCATTTCAATAGTTTAATGCATACTTTCCAATTTGACACTAATAAAATTTTCCACATTTTGCCAATTTTATTATTAGTAGTAAATATTTTTTTGGAATCCTATTTCATTAATGTTGTAATTGAAATTTCTCAGATTACTGGTGTGGTTGAGTATCTCTTCAAAACTTTATAGGCTAGTTTTCTACTTCCATGATTTTCCTACTTACATTTTTTCTCATTTCCTACCAGGTTGTCTTTTTCAAACTTAGACACACCTTGCAAACTCTGAATATTTAATTTGTCTATTACATGTCAAAAAGTTTATCACAATCTATTGCTTGCTTTTTTAACCAGTTAACTGCCGCGATATTTTAGTTAAAAAAGGTCTGCCGCTTGCGTCTATTTATAGACGCTTATGGCAGTTAACTGATTAAAATGGCATTTAAGTTTTATGTCTCACCTGAAAAGGCTTTCTTTACCCCGCTCCCATAATTTTTAGTTCACTTCTCCTAAAAGTTTTGCCATTTTGTTTTTACTCTCATATAGTTTCCCCCTTTGATCTATTAATATAGTGAATTACATTAATATGTTTTCTAATACTGAATCAATATTGCACTACTGGGATTCAACATATCAGAACTGGTGTAACTTAATAACTGAAAGCCCAGGCTCTGGAGTCAGAATTCCTGAGTTCAAATCCCAAATCTGTCACTAACTAGTTATATGATCTTACAATGTTATTTAACTTCCCTATCCTTCAGTTTCCTCATTTTTAAAATGGTGACAACAGTATATACATCAGAGGGTTGTTCTAAGGATTCAGTAAATTGATACATGTAAAGTTGTTTTCAACAGCACCCAAAATATAAGAATTGTTTAATACACATTCTTATTATTTACTAAGTGCCTTACATTAGCCAGGCACACGGCAGCATTGCTGGAGTTTGCAAAGTAAGGCCTGTGGGCTAAATCTGGCCTTTTGCCTGTTTTTATAAATCAAGTTTTACTGGAACACAGCCAAACCAGGTAAATTCTATACCTGTAGTCATTTTTATGCTCCTACAGCACAGTTAAGTAGATGCAACAGAGTCCATGTGGCCACAAAGCCTAAAATATTGGTTATCTGTTCCTTTACAGAAAAAAAATTGCCAACCCCAGAACTGTTCAAACTCAGAAAGTTCATAGTTTAATAGATGAGAAAGACAAGTGAAGAAATATAAATGCTACAGTATGATAAGTACTCAATCATGATATTGTGTTACTATGGAAATATAGTAATTCAATACTAAATGACAGGAAGGATTCACACAAGTGAAGAGGCAAAACAAGAGATATTTTATTTACTTTTAATTATTTTAAAATATGCATTTGTTTACATGTCTTTATCTCTTATCCTAGTGTGTGATTTACCAGAGGAAAGGGAGTATGACATTCATTTTTCTGACATTCATATTCTAAGTATCTAGGACATTTAAGATTTTTAACAAGTGATAGATGGATAACAATGGTGAAACAAAAATAGAATACCTAGGTTGCAATGATTAGACACGTGCGACTAAGTTCTAGATATAAATATTCTATGGCAAGCATTTTACTTGCCATATTAAATAGACTCTCTTTTTTAATTCTTATAATAGCCAATTCTTCTTAGATCCTATTATTACCCTTGCCTAAAGTAAAGGAACTAAGACTCAGAGAGGTAAATTGCTCATTTATACATAGCCAGTAAGAGAAACAGCCAGCACACAAACCCATATCTCCTTAATGCAAAACATATGCCCTTTATACTACACAAAGTTGGAGAGCAGTAGGAAATAGATATAGTCACAGGATATCGACAGAGTATAGACTCTGAAATAGAGACAGAAGTCATTATAATTGATGCAGCAGAAATTATGGTGTGATTTTAATTTCTAAAATTAAAGGGGAGTGGGAGAGTGAATTGTTAATTTCTCCTTATAGCAAAAAATTTTTTAAATAAACTTTTATTAGGCAGCACTTTATGAAGGCTGAACTTTATTATTTTTAAAAAATATATTTTTATTGATTTCTGAGACAAAGGGAGAGGGAGAGAGAAATAGAAACATCAATGATGAGAGGGAATCATTGATTGGCTGCCTCCTACATGCCCCCTACTGGGGATCAACCTGCAACCCAGGCATGTGCTGCCCTTGACCAGAATCGAACCCGGGACCCTTCAGTCCGCATGCCAATGCTCTATCCACTGACCCAAACTGGCAAAGGGTTGATACTGCCTTAAAACTTAAGAGAACATACACATTTATGAAGTATAGAAAATGCTAGTATAAATAAAAATACAAAGTTAACTTAAATGTTGGGGGTTTGTTTGGCTTTAATGCTTTTAAAAGGAAAAAAAGCACCACTGATTTTATCCAGGCAGCTCTCCATCCTATACATCTTTACTTTTTCCAGCACTTAATACTATCTCTGATATACATAATGTATTTGCGTTTTTCTGATGACACAAAATACAGAGTAACCCTAGCCAACTGATTGATGCAACCATAACTCAACGCACCACTATTCACCTGACAATGATTAAATAAAACACAATGTGTGAAAGAAAACAGAACGCCTTAGAAATACACATCTATAAATTTAGAAACTTCAAAGAGAGAGCTCATGTAAATGAATTTTCAAAATTACTGATACCTTTAAATCACCATAACTTATTTTTAAACAATCGTAATGGAAATCTTTAAAAAGATGTCTAGGTCTTTCTTCTCTGCCTTAATCTGCACACAATATAACCTTTTCTGATGACTCCAACTCATCAATGTAAATATCAATTACTAGGGGCCCAGTGCACTAATTTGTGCACCTTGAAAGGAACTGTGGGCTACAAGGTTCCTTTCCTCCACGTACCCACCTGGCCCCTCCTGCCTTGGCCCCCAGTCCCGTCTGCCAGCAGCCCTGCTCCCGCTGCCGCCGCTCCCACGCACTGATGGTGCCAGCCCTGCTTGCACCCGCCGACAGCGCGGAGCGAGTGGGGCCGGGGCCAGCACCAGCAGCAGGTGCAAGTGGCAGCTTCTGCTCCGATCGCCCCTCAGGAACAGGGGGAGGTGGAGAAGCCCTCAGGGGCAATCGGGGCTGGCAACCGCCACTCACACCCACTGATGGTGCTGAGTGATCGGGGCTGGCAGCAGGTGCGAACGGCAGCTCCGGCGCTGGCAGCCGGTGTGATCAGGGCTGGTGCTGGCAGCAGGTGTGAGGACCGGGTGGGACTGCGGCACGCGGGAGCAAATAATTTTCAATAACCACCAGAGGCTTACCCCAATGACAGTGACCGGTGCCCTACCATGGTCTGGCACCCCCACTCACCTGCTCCACCATCTCACTGAGAGCAACACCCGCCATGTTCTGCACATGCCCCCTGGTGGTCAGCACATGTCATAGCAACCGGTTGTTCTGCCATTTGGTCTATTTGCATATTAGGGTTTTTTATAGACTAGAGGCCTGGTACACGAAATTCATGCACGGGGTGAGGAGGTGGGGTGCCTCAGCCTGGCCTGCACTCTCTCGCAATCCGGAACCTCTTGGGGGATGTCTGCCGGTTTAGGTCCAATCCCTGCAAGCTTGGGCCGAAACCAGCAGTCGGACATTCCTCTCACAAATCCAGATCACTGGCTCCTAACCACTCGCCTCCCTGATCGCCCCTAATCATTCGCCTCCTGCCTCATCACCCCTAACCACTCTGCCTGCCTGCCTCACCACCCCTAACCACTCG
>NW_005356437.1:1874406-1880260 GCF_000412655.1 Myotis brandtii
CCTGCCTCATCACCCCTAACCACTCTGCCTGCCTGCCTCATCACCCCTAACCACCTCTGCCTCAGCCCCCGTGGCTTCATCCAGAATGATGTCTGGAAGGCCATTCGGCTGTCTGGTCTAATTAGCATATTATGCTTTTATTATTATAGACTAGAAGCCCGGTACATGAAATTCATGCATATGGAGGAGTATCTTTAGCCCAGCTTGCACCCCCCCACCAATCCGGGACCCCTTGGGGGATGTCCGACTGCCTCTCGCAATTGGGGACTGCTGGCTCCTAAATGCTCGCATGCCTGACTGCCTGATCGCTCCTAACCCCTCTGGCCTGCCTGCCTGATCGCCCCTAACCACCTCTGCCGGCCTGATCGCCCCTAACTGCTCCCCTACTGGCCTGATCGCCGCTAACTGCTCCTCTGTTGGCCTGATTGCCCCTAACCACCTCTGCCGGCCTGATCGCCCCTAACTGCTCCCCTACTGGCCTGATCGCCGCTAACTGCTCCTCTGTTGGCCTGATTGCCCCTAACCACCTCTGCCTCGCCATGCACCCGGGACCCAGGATTCCCTCCTCCGACCGGTCGCAGGAACCCAGGACCCGGGCTTCCCTCCCTCTGGCTGGCCGCAGGCACCCAGGACCCAGGCCAGCTTCGCCAGGGCCAGACGCAGCCACAGGTGCCCGGGACTGCAGGGCGGGCGGCTTGTCCCTCTCCTAGGCCGCTGGCGCAGCTGTTGGCACCTGGATCCATGGGGCAGGCGGATTGTCCCTCTCCCGGGCTGCAGGTGCAGACACAGCTGCTGGTACCCAGGACTGCAGGGACTGTGTGGCGTGCAGATTGTCCCTCTCCCAGGCCGGGCCACAACCCCAGCCACTAGTGCCCGAGACCGTGGGGCAGGCAGATTGTCCCTCTCCCGGGCCACAGGTGCAGGCGCGGCCACAGGCATAGCCACAGCCGCTGGCACCTGGGACCGCGAAGCGTGCAGCTTATCCCTCTCCCTGGCCGCAGGCACAGGTGCAGCTGCTGGCATCTGGGACTGCTGGGCGGGTGGCTTGTCCCTCTCCCGGGCCGCAGCCTGGTTGGTCCCCATTCCTCTCTTGCAAGCTCATTTGTGCCTGGCTGGTCCCAATTCCTCTCTCACAAGCTCATTTGTGCTTGGCTGGTCCCCATTCCTCTCTCCCCAGTGTTGAGTGTCTGACCCATTACGTGTGAAGGCTTGAGGGCGTGATGACCATTTGCATATTAGCTCTTTATTATATAGGACTAGAGGCCTGATGCACGAAATTCGTGCAAGAATAGGCCTTCTTTCCCTCGGCTGCCGGCACCGGCTTCCCTCTGGCACCACCTGGGAGGGCTTCCCTCGCAGCCCTGGCTTCGTCCGGAAGGTCGTCTGGAAGGACATCCAGTCTAATTAGCATATTACACTTTTATTATTATAGATTAGGCTGACCTACAAACAGTGAGTCTTCTTAGAGTTATTGAGGGTTGTCCAATTGTTTTTTTCTTCACTAACTCACCCTAAACTACTTTCAAAAACAAGGTTTCCTACTGTCTGCTCCCAGCACCCTAGCCAAAGTTTCTAAAATGCCAGTTGTAGTTTAAAATATGTAAAACCAAAACAGGCAGTTCATATATTTAACCATACACAAATTCTAAATCAACCTGGATGTAGCAATTTTCACTGCTCTAAGGCCTGGCTCAAAAGTTTTTCTTCTTGCCCTAACCGGTTTGGCTCAGTGGATAGAGCGTCGAGCTGCAGACTGAAAGGTCCCAGGCTCGATTCCTGTCGGGGGCATGTACCTTGGTTGCTGGCACATCCCCAGTAGGAGGTGTGCAGGAGGCAGCTGATCGATGCTTCTCTCTCATCAATGTTTCTGGCTCTCTATCCCTCTCTCTTCCTCTCTGTAAAAAATCAATAAAATATATATTTTTTAAAAAGTTTTTCTTCTTTCACTTCCTAGTTCTAAGACCTAATCTGGGTTGTTGCTAGAGGTATGGCCACAAAATAACAATGACAACAGTAGTTATTTCTGCATATTTTTATTTTTACTATAACATAGGGGAAAATACAAATGACATAACAAAACACACTAAACAACCATGTAGACAAATGAAATAAGGCCCCTCACATATGCTATATGGACAATTATCTAGACAATTATTAGCCAAGGGTCAGCAAATTAGGCCCACTGGCCAAACCCTACCCAAAGCTGACTTGTTTCAGTTTGGCCCTTGAGGTAAAGATGTTTTTTTGTTTTTAAAAGATTGTAAAAAAAAAAAAAAAAAAAAAAACCACAAAAAAAGAATATCCAACAGAGACTCTAAGTGGCCCACCAGGCCTAAAATACTACCTCCCAGTCTACAGAAAAAATCTGCCAAACCTTGGTCTAAGCTATAATAAGCAAACACATATAAGACATCCCTTATATATAAAGCTTAAGTTGTGAATATGTCAAAGTAAATGTATCGTTGTTTCAGTGATGGGTTCATCATGATACAGCCAAACTGTCTTGTCCAGCCCTGCCTATTCCTCTCTTGACCATGCCATAAGGCTTAGCCAAAATCTCTACCCTTCTTTCATTCTCCTAATACTTGTTCTTGGATGTTCTCAGAATGGTCTCCTTGCTACTAGTACCAGCTATGTCTATTAGTCTTTTTAGGAATGTCATTCCTTTTGCTATCTAAATCTTTCCTAAGCTTCAATTCTGACTTCTTCTGATTGCCTTTCAAGATCTTTCTAGCCCTCTAGTGGCCCTCATTCTCCTTTAAATTTTAGTCCTTGCTACACAACTTAATAATACCATGTTATTTTTTGCTAATGATTTCCCATGTGTTAATCTAGTATCCCCAACTAATTTGTAAACTACTTGAAGGAAGGAAACACATCACACTGCTTTTATCTGTATCTCCATTTTAATAATAGCTCATCATCTTCTAAGCACACGTCATCTCCCAGGTGTACCTCTCTATCTTGGAGAAAAATAGCCTGAGGGCTGGGTAAAGGGAAGTAAGTGACTGGAAATATCAAAAGATGACACCCACAAAAGAACTTGATGGAAGACCATAGGGTTACACTAAGAACTTAGAAAGTGTATGTGATAAACAAGCAAAACTATAATAGGGGGAGAACAGAGAGATAAGGATCAAGAGATCAAAAGAGACCACTAAATAATACTCTAAAAAAAAAATGAGCCCAAAATATTAAGAAAATTATAAAAGCTCTTAATCATGTAAAAAAAAAAAATCCACCCTGAATTCAACACTATTAAACATTCATTGCTTTTTAAGAAGCAGCTCTTGCCCTAGCCGGTTTGGCTCAGTGGATAGAGCGTCAGCCTGCAGACTGAAGGGTCCCAGGTTCAATTCAGGTCAAGGGCACATGCCTGGGTTGCTGGCTTGATTCCCAGTAGGGGGTATGCAGGAGGCAGCTGATCAATGATTCTCTCTCATTGATGTTTCTATCTCTCTCCCCCCCTCCCTTCCTTTAAGAAATCAATAAAAATATATATATTTTTTAAAAGGCAGCTCTTGACATTGATATCCAGAGGGGCCATTTTTAATTTTTATTTTCTTTTTAGCAAAGTCATAAACTGAGGCAGTAAAAGATTCAATGGGATAGATAAGCACAGTATTCTACATTTCTGAATTTACAATATTGTGAATTTATTTGAAGTTTCCTAGAAAATGCTAGAAATATAAAACATACAATCATTTATCTTTTGATTACCTGACTAATAAAATGAAAAATCTTGTGCATATTCCTACATCACTCTTAAAGATACCACCTAGATTCATTTTTATTTAAAAAGCACCAAAAACATTTTTCAAAAAGACTTTTTAGGTTACTTCAAATTGTAATTTAAAAATATAGGCAAAAACGTAAGGTGCATAAGCCTTGGATGTATAAACATTAAAAAATACAAATTTTTAAAAGAAGCTTAAGTACAGAGATGGGACAAAAGTAAATTTACAATTGTGAGTACAAGAAACACAGTTTATTCTTGTATTATTATTTATTGTATTATTTTCCATACAAACAACTGTAAATCTATTTTGCCCCACTCTGGGACTAGACTAAAAATTGACAAATTATAAATTAAATGCTCTTTACCTAAGTAAAGCCACAAAAGACATGAGAATATTAATTGTGGATCCCTTCTCTTTTTTCTTGGTTTTATAGTCTCTTGACCTGACCTATGCCTAGCTAGTCAGAAAACGGGGAAATTTTTTAAATTAGTAATATGCTTAGTATTATACTGTAGAAATTTCACAATCGAAACAATTATTAAATGCATGGTAAAAGAAATCCACTCTCAATTACTCATATGAAGAGGGGAAGTGATAAAACAGATGATACCAAAAGATATCATAGAATCAAAAGATAATCCTAGAATCAGTTTTTTCAAAGCCATATCTTTACTTTGGGAGAAGCAAATTACCTTCATAATTATGTTTGACTGAAGCCAGTATTAACCAAAAGTTTATTTTTCCTGAGCATTAAATGATTCTGAGGAGTCAGACAAAAGGAAAAAGAGGGAGTTAATTCAGAAGCATACAGGTGGCTAAAGGCAGCCAGACTGAAATTTTAAAAATTTCAGTTAATTTACATAAGAAAACTGAGATGATGTATGTACGAAAGGAAAATAATATAGTAAAATATACTGTGATAGTGCTAAAGTGTTTAAATATAGAATTTTTAATAAAAATTTTGAACAAGATTTTTTTCCTGTCAAATCATCATCCCTTCTTCCCACTAACTGGTATTATTACTTATGGCAACAATATCAGTGGGCTAAAACGCTGAAAGCAAAATTGTAGGTTCTATATTATAAAAGATGTGTTAAAAATAATTCCTATCTTTCTTTTCTGTGAAGTCCACCATCTGTCTCAGTGGGCACTTTATCTCATGACATGAGAAAAGTCAATTCAACCAAGAAAATATCAAAAAGGCAGGGACTCATTTCTCTTGAATATTTTTAGGTGACTTAAATAAAACTTGCACGATGGCAAGAATTACAGATTTAACAAATACATAAAAGCTAAATATTCATCCAAACACAAGCACGTAGTCACAAAACTCAATTAGTTTCTGCCTAACATATGGTTCCAACTCCTGAGGAGCATATGTTTAGCACTGGTGCTGGTAACGGCATGGTGATAAAATATTATAGTAACAGCTCAGCTTTTGCTATTTCATTCTTATAATACAGAAAAACTTTGGTTTCAAGAACTATAAACACAGACCACAGTTAAGCAGCAAATTAATTATGTTGCTCAGTTTTAAGAGCCCACGGTGAACACGTACATGAGTGAGGATTATACTGTAAAAACTAAATCTTGTCAGCCTGTTATTCTTAATCGATGCTGAGACACAAAGGTTTTCACAAAATCTCACAAAAGAAAATTTCTTAATTCACGGTTAGCACCTGGGCAATCATTACGCACCCCCCCCCCCCAAATACCCCAAGGCTTTGAACGCAATTTAGTAAAAGAACGATGAAGGACTACCTTAATTAAAACAGCCGCCGCGATTTTACGACTAAATCATTTGTTCATTTTCCTTTACCTAACGCTGGATGTCCCTCCACAGCCGTCTCAAAAGTTCACGGATGCCGGCTGCTGCCAGGGCGAGGACAGCAGCCTCCGTCCCCCTCCCGACGGAACAGGTGGTACCTCCGCCGGGCGGAGAGACGACCAGGTACAACCCCCCAAGACCAAACACACAGGGCGGGTTTTCGAGGTTTTAACCCCACGCTGAGCGGGGAAAATTCTCTTCAGAAACGCGTTGCAAGTCCGGCGGCTGCCGGGAGGCCAAAACCGAAGGCGCGGCGGCCGCTCCCCGATCCTCTGCCCAGGGCTCC
>NW_005356437.1:1881105-1881381 GCF_000412655.1 Myotis brandtii
GCTGCAGGCCTTTACCCGAGGCCCGGCTGCGCCTGGTTCTCGAAGCCTCTGCCGCGGCCGGACCCGGGCCACACCGGGGAAATGTGGCGTTAATTGAAGTTCCCGGGGCCCCTCACAATTCTCAGCCCAAATTGCAACCCCCCGTCCTCCCGCGCCCCCGCCAACCCCGCTTCCCGGGACGCGGCGGGTCCGCCTCTTCGCGAAAGCTCGCGAATTTAACGCGGGGCCAGTGCCCGCACAGACACTCCCCCTCGGGATAAGGAGACGACCCCGGTG
>NW_005356437.1:1881688-1897635 GCF_000412655.1 Myotis brandtii
GGAGCGTGAGCGCCGGGCACTGCTCCTGCCACAGCCTTGCCGGACGCCACCAGGGTCCCTGTTCTGGCTTTATGTCAGTGTTATTTTTTTAAACGGGGCTGCCTTTTAAAAGAGCAGTATTTTTATTTTAACCTTTTCACAGAAATCCTTTCACAAGGTACTCCCTGCCTAGATTCTTAAAGAATACAATGATGGATGAAATCTTTTGTTGATGACTGACCCTTCAATTCCATACCGTGGCCTTGCGCTCAAGTCCCAGGGGATTGCTGAAATATGTAGGATCCTCACTCTAGTGATCTCTTTTATTTCCTTTGGCATGTTCTCATCTCCTTTTCTAGTGACTGTCACTGCTTCTCATCTCTGCATCTGCTCCCCCCCCCCCCCCCCCAAATGGTCCTTCCTCTCATCCTTCCTGTTTTACTGTTTATTTTTTATTATTTTCTCCTTTCTTGACTGCTTTTCTCTATGGCTCCAGGTGATGAATAATCAGATGTTTCTATCTACATCCAGCTAATGAAAATTTTTTTCTTTCCATCAGTAAATAGGACAGTGACTCTATATCAAGTGGTATCTCGAGATATTTTTATTGCTGTTCATTATCAAAAGTTATTTTCCTGTGAGAGGTGTTTCCTTTTCTTTAATTTTCTTTAAAAATTAGTATATTTTAAATTTTTTATTTTAATTAAAGTAGATATACAACATATTAGTTTCAGGTGTACGACAGCATAGTGATTGAACATTTATATGCCTTATAAAGTGACCACCACAATATGACAAGTAACCAACTGTCATCAGATGCCGGAAGCCGGTCCATACCTGTCAGGCTTTATTAAGGCCGATTCGCAGAACGGGAACTATAAATGATTTTATAAAACAGTGTGCCGATGTAAGTCCAGCATTTATACAGGGTGTAGCTATAGCTGCAGCTCTCAAAGGGGAGACATACCCTCAATATGTACAGGGCATAGGACAAGCCAGCAATAATACAGGTAATAAAAGAAATATGAACTGCTACTCTTGTGGCTTATCTGGGCATTTTAGCAGAGAATGCCCAAATAGAAATAATAATACTCAAGCCAGATGGCAAGCTCCTCGACAGCCTGGAAATACATCAGGGAATAATATTAATCCTCCAAAAACCGTTTGTCCCCGATGTCAGAAAGGATTCCATTGGGCACAGGAATGTAGATCAAAATACCATAAAAATGGCCGGCCTTTAAATTCTACAAACCGCTCCCAAGGAGGTTATTTCCCATCATCACCTCAATTGGGAAACTTGAGAAGGGGCCAGCCACAGGCCCCTGCAATAATAGGGGCATCAACCCTCAACCCCTCTGCAAATTTCAATCAGTCAGTGACCTCTTCAGGGAAACCCCAGGCAGTGCAGGATTGGACCTCCATTCAACCACCCAGGCAATACTAACCCCAGACTCGCCAGTAGCAGCCATTCCTACAGGAGTGTCTGGGCCGCTGCCTGAGGGAACTGTAGGATTAATATTAGGGCGGAGCTCCACCTCGTTACAGGGGATCTTAGTCATCCCAGGAGTTGTTGATGCAGACTACACAGGAGAAATACAGATTTTACTTTCCCCACCCACCACAACTATACAGATTCAGCCCAACCAGAGAATTGCCCAATTACTCCTGTTACCAATACATAAAATAGGGACAGCTGTTACCCAGGAAGCTAGAGGGGCCGGAGGCTTTGGATCTAGTGATGCAGCATTTTGGATACAAGAAATCCATGCTACTAGACCTACAAAAATTTTACAAATTCAGGGAAAACCAATTGAAGGTATATTGGATACAGGAGCAGATGTTTCCTGCATAGCAGGGAAGGATTGGCCCTCTTCATGGCCCACGCACACCACCTCCACTTCCCTAGTAGGACTAGGCAAGGCATCTAATGTAAAAAAGAGTTCTCAGATTTTAACTTGGGCTGATGAAGATCAACATTCAGGAACATTCTGTCCCTATGTAATTACGACTATCCCCTTTACATTATGGGGAAGAGATATCTTGTCTCAAATGGGAGTTCTATTATATAGCCCCAGTGATAGAGTAACATCACAGATGCTAGACACGGGATCTAATCAAGAAAAGGGCTTAGGAAAAGAAAGTAATACCTCACACTCCTCGACAGGATTTATAATTGGGGCCATTGCCCATAGGACTGCTGATCCCATAGTCTGGAAATCATCACAACCAGTATGGGTCGAGCAATGGCCCTTAACATCTGAGAAAATATCAGCAGCCCGACAATTAATTGATCAGCAATTAGCAGAGGGACATATAGAGCCATCAAATAGTCCCTGGAACACACCCATATTTGTAATAAAAAAGAAATCAGGCAAGTGGAGACTTTTGCAAGATCTAAGGGCCATAAATGACACCATGGAAGATATGGGCTCCTTACAACCTGGATTGCCCTCCCCTGTGGCAATTCCACAGGAGTATTGTGTTGTTGTTATTGACTTACAGGATTGTTTTTTCACTATACCTCTTCACCCGGCTGATTGTCAAAGATTTGCATTCAGCATACCATCAGAAAACTTTAAACAGCCTTATCAGAGATATCAATGGAAGGTTCTCCCACAAGGGATGAAAAATAGTCCTACATTATGTCAAAAGTTTGTAGATCAGGCATTGCAAGTTATTAGAAAGAAATTTTCAGATCTATATCTTATTCATTATATGGATGATATTTTACTAGCTCATAAAGATCGGGCTACTTTACAGGAAATTCTTACTCAGACCGTCCTTGCTTTAGAAGAACATGGTCTAAAAATAGCCCCAGAAAAGATTCAGACTGAACCTTCTTTTTCCTACTTAGGCAGAATATTACATACCTCTACTATCACCCATCAGCCTTTACAATTAAGAAAAGATCATTTAAACACATTAAATGATTATCAGAAACTATTAGGTGATATCAACTGGGTCAGGTCATATCTAAAAATAACCACTCTTGACTTAAAACCTCTATTTGACATTTTAAAGGGAGATTCTAACCCTAAGTCTCCCCGACAATTAACTGTAGAAGGAGAAAAGGCTATAGCAAAAATAGAACAGGCCATCAATAAACAGCAACTACAGTATCTAGATTATTCCAAATCTTGGGCCTTAATTATTCTAGCCACTAAATATACTCCTACAGGATGTTTATGGCAGGAAGGACCATTAGAATGGATACATTTACCTGTCACTCCTAGGAAGATTGTACCATCCTATCCTTCCCTAGTGGCCACTCTCATTATCAAAGGTAGACGACGCAGTATCGAACTCTTTGGAAGAGAAGTTACTGAGATAATAATACCTTATAAAAGAGAACAATTAGACACACTATTACAATTTGAAGAAGAGTGGCAAATAGCTATAGGTAACTTCCCAGGACAAATTTTACATCATTTGCCAAGATCACCTATATTGCAATTTCTCTCCCTACATCCGTTTATATTTCCTATTAAATGTTCAAAAGAGCCATTATCACCTCCTGCCTCCTTAGTATTCACAGATGGCTCCTCTAATGGTAAGGCAGTAACAATCATTGACTCAATAACCCATGTTCAACAAACCCTAGAGACGTCAGCCCAGAGAACAGAGCTTTTGGCAGTCATTTATGCTTTTGAACAATTGCAACAGGTTCCCTTTAACTTGTACACTGACTCTCAATATATAGTTAAATTATTTCCTCATATTGAGACCGCCTCTCTCCCACAAGGAAGAACAGCCATTTTCTCTTTGTTAACTCAGCTACAAACTTACATTCATAAACGAGAAAAGGCTTTCTATATTGGACATATTAGAGCTCATTCCTGCCTACCAGGACCCTTAAGCGAAGGAAATTATCAGGCGGATCTACTAACTCGCCCAGTAGTTTGTACAGCTCTAGAAGAAGCCCGGCGGTCTCATGCCATTCACCATCAAAATGCTTCTGCTCTCCGTCTATATTATCGCATATCTAGAGAAGCTGCTCGAAGTATTGTGCGTGACTGCGGCCATTGTCCTACTCATTTTCCTAGCCCTGCTACTGGAGTTAATCCACCTGGCTGGAGATCCTGGACAGAACCTGGCTGGAGAACCTTGCTATGCTGATCAACTGAATGCTGTCTCCATGTCATTCCTTCTTCGCTGACTCCGTCCACACCTTTGGGAACCCCTGGACCTGATGGAGTTGGACCCCAACAATCAGACATAGTTATTATATTATCTGTTCTATTCCCTATACTGTACATTATATCCCTGAAGCTTATTTTATAACTGGAAGTTTGTACTCAATCCCCTCCCCTTTTCTTAGCTTCTAGATTTGGTCCTCTTTCAGACAAAATTGCTGGAAAGCTGATCTCTGAATAACTAAAGCATAACTCTATATTGTTTTTAAGTATGAGGATTTAAAGCATTTCTTGGGCATACCTACATGTGTATATGAAACAACAAAGAACAGCTATTTTGAAAGAGAATAAGACACAATTCAGGAATATCATTGAAGTAGACCTAGAGATGGTAGTTAACAATATACAATGCTGTAAGCGTAGTCAAGTGAGGACTGGGAAATGTATGTCCTGTGGAGAGAATGGATCACACACATAACCCTAGCATGGGCATCAGTATGAATTTTCTGAGAATCCAGAGAGGGACAAGAATTTATGTTGGCTATGAACAAATCACTTTTCAGTGCTTCATTTTTTTAATCAATAAAATAAGGGTCATTTTCAGTCCTCATCTTTATTGAGCTTTCAACAATACTCAACACTTTGACAACTTACTTCCTTAAATATTTATTCTTCCTTTGGCATTATAATTTCCTTGCATTTTTTGGTTCTGTTTGTTTGTTTGTTTTTATATTTCTGGGTGCTGCTTCTCTAATTCCCTTGCAGATTATTTTCTTCTCCCTAGTTATTAAATATAGGGGTACCTCTCAATTTCATTTGGGTTCTTTTCTGTTTTCATTATAATCTCTTGATCTAAACATCACCCACACCAGTGATTTTAGTTATCATTTATATGCTGATGATTTCCAAATATGTGTCTCTAGCCCAGACCTTCCCCTTAAATTCCAGATCTGATACCAGCTGTTTCAATGACATGTTCACTAATGTCACAACAGTTTAGGCCAGTGGTCGGCAAACTGCAGCTCCCGAGCCACATGCGGCTCTTTGGCCCCTTGAGTGTGGCTCTTCCAGAAAATACTACGTGCAGGCACGCACGTACAGTGCGATTGAAACTTCGTGGCCCATGCGCAGAAATCGGTTTTCGGCCTGGGCGAGTCTATTTTGAAGAAGTGGCGTTAGAAGAAGTGGGGGGTGTTAATAGGTCAGGAGACGCTGTGCAGGCGGGCTGCAGGATACACAGCATGGGGGAGGCGCGCGCGATTCATGCACGAGTTGAGTGAGCCAGTCAGCAGTCTCATTGTGCAGTGGTTAGTGCTAGTCAGGTCAGCAAATCGCGCACGGATGACAAAAGTAAAGTTTATTAAGTTAATTTTAGGGAACATTGTGGAGTGAAAGAAGATGTAGTGTCAAGGATTGAGAAAGGTATGTTGAGATGGTTTGGACATATAGAGAAGATGAACTAAAGGAGATAGACGAAACAAGTATACAAGACAAGTGAGGATGGGAGAGTTGGAAGGGGTCGACCTCAGCGAACATACCTCAATCAGATTGAGGACGTTTTTAGCAAAGGCCAGCTTAGGAGTACCCTAATTAAGTTAATAGCAATGTACCTACCTATATAGTTTAAGTTTAAAAAATTTGGCTCTCAAAAGAAATTTCAATCGTTGTACTGTTGATATTTGGCTCTATTGACTAATGAGTTTGCCGACCACTGGTTTAGGCTAACTGAATTCATAAATTCTTCTTGTTTTCTTTCCCCTCTCTATCCAATTGTTCACATCAAATATGTAGTAGTCATATCTTCCTTACCTTCAGTCCCCATATTCATTGCACTACCAAGTCCTGGCAATTTTATCTCCAAAATCTTGCAAATTGGTCTACTTCTTTCCAATTGCCACCAATTTAATCTGGTCTCACCGCATACAATTGGAGCCCTTCCAGTCATTCTCTACTTTGCAGCCAAAATGATTTTTGAAAAGCAAATAAGACTACATATCACTTCTCACATGAAACTCTTAAACAACTTCTCATTGCTCTGAGGAAAGACTAGAATTTTGAAGGTGCCTACCAGACCATGTGAGAGGTCTTGCCTTTTTCATTCTCATCTCATCTCACTCTCCTTGCTTACTAAGTGGGAGACTTCCTGACTTTCTTTTAGTTTCTCAAATGTGCTGTGATCCCAATAGCCACAGGCTCTCTGCATTGCTCTTCTTCTTCCTTTTAACCATCTTCTCTTACTCATCCAAGTAAGCAAAAGGCATTCCTGAATTCTCAGACAAGTTCACGACCCCTTGTTGATGTCAGCTCTTCTACTAACATTTACCTTTCCCTCTGCCTTAACCACAACTTGTAATGAAGCATAATAACCTCTATTTTGTAAAAACTGTTGTTTGAAATTTCCACTAGACATAGACAACCCTTTTTTCTGTGAATTAATTCTGCTATTATTGGACGCATTTGTTCTAATGATAGGAAAAATAAGCTCAACTGTCTGACAAGCTCAACTGTCTGACCTTATAAGCCGCTCCACTGCTGTCCCTAGCTACCCCCATACCAGGTGTCTTTTAGTTATCTGTACTCAAGGCTACTGAACTGTGTTGTACTCAAGGCTACAGGCTTCCTGCGAGATATCTGCTAAGCATTCATAGGGCTCTTTTGAAAACTTGCAAAAGGGACCAGAAACCCCATAGATAGGAGACAAAGACATTAGAAAAGTATAAAGGGAAAACTTCCTCCATGTTGCTTTGCTTAGACTCTGGAAGCAATATTCCTCTGAGCCCACTAGCATAATAAACGACTCCAAATTAATTTGGCTTATTAAGGCGTCTTATGTTCAGCTCACTGATTTACAATATAACAATAACATTTCTGTATGTGTGAATACTAAGTATGTCTGTTGCTCCTTCATGAGGGAAATAGTGCATAATTTTGCTAACACATGCAGTAGGTGTCCAACAAATATTTTTTGAATGATTTAATGTTCTTTGAGGCCCCTTTGAAGATTCTAGAAGGTTGTTGAAACATGCAATTGATCACTTTTAAGAGATCTTCTGTATGATTAGTGGGAAGAGATACAAGAATATATTAGGACACAATTCTCCATGGGACTGTCATATTTCTGTACATCTTGTGGGCAGTGGCACTAGCAGCTTTTGTTTCAGACTATCTTTTCCAGGATGGTTGTATAGCAAACAGCCTTGGAAGACAGAAATAGTGTTTTCTACCAGAGTAGCAGGCACCGTGTTTACCATTCAATATGATGATGTCTCCTTCTGTGGAAAAGATTGCGCAGGCTTCCTTGTAGCCCATTATAAAAGATTTTGAATCATGGGGTTCCTCAACTGTGATGCAAACCAGCATCACCTGGGCCACTCCATGTTGTCCCTGGCTGAGACCTGGGAGGCGAAGAAATTGTCATTGACATAAAGCTTGTGCTGTTTGCTGTGCCATATGTGATATAGTCCTTTGACCCAGAAGACTCAAGTCTTCTGCTAGCATCCAAGAAACTATAGTAGGTAAGTTATTAAGATTGCAGACCCTTCATAGCTCTTGATAAGATACTAGTACAGTGGGTTGAAGAGAAAGAAGGAGATGAAGAAGTCAAACTGCAATTGGAGACATCTTTTAAGAAGTTGGGAAAATAGAAGTTGGGTGCAGGAGAAAGCTAGGACAGCAGGAGATTGAGGTGGGAGGATTATGCTGACTGAATTCTCTAAGCAACATTGGGGGTCCTAATTCTAAAGGCAGGCAGAGAGAACACAGCCATTGCTCTTCTCTTTAGATGGGGAACTGGTGCAAGTCTGAAAGAGGTGAAAGCAGTTGATCTGAAGGCACATGAGTTAAAAAAGCCAGAAGTATTTTGTCTCTGAGAAGTGTTATTATGTGGGGGAAGAGAGAGAGGCTTTGGGGTCAGGTAAATGTGGGCTGAATCTCAGCTCTGTTTCTGAATGATTGATCTTGAATGTGTTATTCTTCTGAGCCTCAGTTCTTCAACTGTAAACTAGAGAGAAAATACCTACTTTGCAGGATTAATTGACATAATGCATGAAAATTCCTGGCACATGCCTGATGCTCAATAAAGAAATGATAGCTATATGATTAGACTGTCCTGGCTAATTATGACCTGGTGAAGTTAGGGGAGTCAAGAACATTCCTCAATGTTTACAAAGACATTTGGAAGAGATTTGGCCAGGATCAAGTCTTTCTCCAAATTCTTGATCCTGTTGCAATCTCTACGCCTCACTATGCTTTCCCAGCTATGCTTTACTTCGTGGATGGAACAGCTCCATTCCTAAAAGCAAAGGAAATAAGACACAAAACAGGAAACAACTTGATATTGAACATTGGCTATTTCCACTGCAGGGAATTTCTCATTGGCCATCATTCTTCTCAGACCCCCATTCTGCCATGATATTGCTATGGACCCTCATTCTAACAAGGACCTTCTCTACAGTTTTATAAATTTTGGGGACCCTTTTAAAGCCACTTTCATTTAAAGCTACCTGAGGACAGTTCCCAAATTCCTGTTAATTTATTATTACTCAGAGAAATTTGTTTTCTGTCCTCATTTTTATCCAGAATAGCCTTGGACACCTTAGCTTCCTTTCCAAAATAAAAAAAAAGATCCATTCAAGTGATTTGCTAAACTAAAGAGCAACTCTTTTCTTGAGTAATTCTTAAACTTTGCATGAACAAAAATCACATAGGAAGCTTCCTTAATATATAGTGGTTCTACCATGTGTCCTCCACACTGAGATTTGGATACCAAAATCTGCATTTTATAAGCACTGTGACAGATTCTGATGTGGGTAATACATGAGCCATGCTTTGCACATCATAAAGCCGCTCAAACATGTCAACTTTCACAAATAAGATAGTTTTTTCTCCCTGTGACATGGAGTTAAACTAGAATTGACTCAATTGGTCAAGAAAACTGCTCATCTATGGTTCAAGTCTTTAATAATGTTGGGTTGTTTTTTTTTAAATAGGGAAACTAATTAGGAAAGACCAAGAAATTCTTTAATCACAAAATGATAATCCTAATAGTCCATTATAAAAGATTTTGAATGTTAATCAATGTTAATGATACGGTTTCAAAGCATTGCTACTAGAGACAGTCTTACTTTCAAAGAAGAGAAAGTTTTATCTAGTTACTGTCCAGGACTTATTGAATAGGTTCCTGACCTGAAGGGTTATACAATAATAGACCAGTTATAAGGATTTTCTTTAGGTTGGAAAAAAAAAGATTTCTATAGCTGTCTTTTAGACTATCAATAGCTCTTTGATGTTTTATACAGCTTTAGAAGGCTCCGATAGCTGTCTTGGGGTTGAACACACAATGATCATAATTCAGCATTACTAGGTGACATATGAATCAATGTTAAAAACAGAAGAAGGTGATAGGCATCTGTAAAAATAATGGGGCCAAAGGTGCTTGGGATTTGAATAAACTGTCCTCAAATTATCTGCCTTTTTTATTCCAAAAAGAAAATTTCAAAATGGAGCAATGCTTTATCAAGATTACAATGAGATTTTAATCTTGAAAAAAATAAAAATAAAATTTAAGTGATTTAGGAAATGAAAATTCAGATAATTTACATTCAGTTGTCACCAAATTTAAAGCTCTTCCTCAAATTTTAGAATTAAATATTTAAACCAAATTGCATTTTTAAATTACTAGACAAATCAACTTTCATAAATAGTAAATATCCTTATATAGTAAGTTAAACAAATGTTATTATTTCCAGAGAGGAAGGGAGAGGGGGAGAGATAGAAACATCAATTATGAGAGAAAATCATTGATCAGCTGCCCCCTGCACATCCCCTTCTGGGGATGAAGCCCACAAAAAGGCATGTACCCTGACCTGGAATCAAACTTTGACCTCTTGGTTCATAGGGCGATGCTCAACCACCTAGCAACACTGGCTGGGCTTTGTTTTTATATTGTTGTTAGTCCTTACCGAAGGATATTTTTTCCATTGACTTTTAGAGAGAATGGGAAGGGGGGGAGAGAGAAACATCAATGTGAGAGAGCCACATGCATTGGTTACCTCCTGAACATGCCCCAACCGGAGCCAGAAATTGAACCTGCAACCCAGGTCTCTGCCCTTGACTAGGAATCGAACCTGAGACCCTTTGGTCTGTGGGTTGACACTCCAACCACTTGGCAACACTGGCCATGCTGTTTTTTGATTTTTATATGTAAAATACAAATGAAACAGGCATCTTTTAAATAAGGACAATGATGTATAATAATGGGAAAAACCAGGGAAATCATTTGTAAATTGAATAATTTTAATGAAGTAAATAAAAATACCAATTGTATTTATTATTTCAAATTTTTATGTATAAAATTTTAAAAATTAAGGCACATCTGAACTTTGATCTTACTTTCTCTTTCACCATACAAGATATAAACCAAGTACTATTATGTTGAAAAGACAAAAGCTAAAATTAATTTATTATAGTAATTTCCATTACCAAAAGAAAGTAAAATAAAAAGGCTCTTTTTTAATATATTTATTTTTTATTGTTGACAGTATTACAAATGTCCCCTATTTCCCCTCCCCCCATTATCTCCCTCCACCCAGCCCCTTCTCTCCCCGGGGCCTTCAACACACTATTGTCTGTGTCCATGGACCATATACTAGTATATCCTATATAATGGAGAGCTAATATGCAAATGGTCATCACACCCTCACGTCATCACGCCCTCATGCCGTCATGCCTTAACTGCTCAGACACTCAACACTGGGGAGAGAGGAATGGGGACCCACCAGGCACAAATGAGCTCATGAGAGAGGAATGGGAACCAGCCAGGCTGTGGCCTGGGAGAGGGACAAGCCGCCTGCCCCATGGTCCCAGGCACCAGTGCCTGTGGCTGCGGCCTGGGGCCTGGGAGAGGGACAAGCCGCCTGCCCTGTGGTCCCAGGTGCCTGCAGCTGCGCCTGCACTTGCACCTGTGGCCCGGTAGAGGAATAAGCTGCATGCCACGCAGTCCTGGGCACCAGCGGCTGGGGCTGTGCCTGCAGCCTGGGAGAGGGACAATCTGCACGCCCCATGGTCCCTACAGTCCCGGGTGCCAGCGCCTGCACCTGCGGCCCAGGAGAGGGACAAGCCGCCTGCCCCATGGTCCCGGGCACCAGTGCCTGTGGCTGTGGCCTGGGAGAGAGAGAAGCCACCTGCCCCGCGGTCCTGGGCACCTGTGGCTGCGGCCCAGGTGAAGCAGCCTGCCCATGGTCCCCTGTGGCTGCGGCCAGCCCAAGTGAAGCTGGCCCAGGTCCTGGGTGACTGCAGCTGGCCAGAGGGAGGGAAGCCTGGGTCCTGGGTGCCTGCGACTGGCTGGAGGAGGGAATCCTGGGTCCGGGGTGCGGGGTGAGGCAGAGGCAGTCAGGGGTGATCAGGCAGGCAGGCAGGCAGAGGGGTTAGGGGCAATCAGGCAGGCAGGCAGGCGAGCAGTTAGGAGCCAGCGGTCCTGGATTGCGAGAGGCAGTCAGATATCCCCCGAGGGGTCCCAGATTGGAGAGGGTGCAGGCTGGGCTGAGGAAACTACCCCCCACACCCCCCCATGCACGAATTTCATGCACCGAGCCTCTAGTATGTATATAAGTCCTTTGGTTGATCTCTTCCTGTCCCCCACTCCCCTCCCCTCCGAGATCTGTCAGTCTGTCCCATGCATCCATGCCTCTGGACCTATTTTGTTCACCAGTTTATTTTGTTCATTATGTTTTACATATAAGTGATATTTGTCTTTCTCTGACTGGCTTATTTCACTTAGCATAATACTGGCTCATCCATGCTGTGGAAAAAGGTAAGAGATTCTTCTTTCCTATAGCTGCATAGTATTTCATTATATAAATGTACCAGAGCTTTTTTTATCCACTCATCTACAGATGAGCACTTGAGCTTTATTTAGAGTCTTCAAATTAGAAAAGCTAATGACTTAAAACTTTGGAAATTTAAATGTAACCAATTTTCCCAAGCTACATAAGACTAAGAGTAAAAATAGGTCATGGTTAAATTCTCAAAGAGTAGCCTCTTACTCTTTTCTCATTATACTCAAAATAGAGGCCTGGTTCACTAAATTCATGCATGGGGGGCCGTCCCTCAGCCTGGCCTGCACTGTCTTGCAATCTGGGACCCCTTGGGGGATGTCCGACTGCTGATTTAGGCCTGATCCCACAGGCAGTTGGACATCCCTCTCGCAGTCCGGACCACTGGCTCCTAACCACTCACCTGCCTGCCTCCCTGATCACCCCTAACCACTCTGCATGCCTGCCTGATTGCCCCTAACCAGTCCGCCTGCCTGCCTGCCTGATCGCTCCTAACTGCCTCTGCCTTGGCCCCCACCTCCGCGGCTTCATCCGGAAGGACATCTGGAATGATGTCCGGAAGGTCATTTGGCTGTCCGGTCCAATTAGCCTATTACACTTTCATTATTATAGATTTGTTCCAGGTGATTCTAAGAATCCCCAGGATTTGCGCAGCTACACTCCAAGAATTAGTCCCCTGAGCAATTACATGACTTTCACCACCTTCCTCCTTTCCCTTTTGGCTTATTGAAGTGTTCTATCCTATTGTTTAGACAGCCAACAAAGCTTCCCCACTACAGTGCTTCTGTGCTGACTATCAACCCCTGATAAGGGCACCCATGACTACCATGATATAATTTTTCAGGGGCACCATCTCCTGTTGCTGTGTCTTCAGTTCCCAAATTCCCATGTCCATCATAGTGAAGCATATCCTACATAATAAAAGGCTAATATGCAAATTGTCCCCTCAGGAGTTCGACCGACTGGGAGTTTGACCGCTCGTCCTGATGTGCGCTGACCACCAGGGGGCAGTGTAGAATGAAGGAAGGCCCCAGCTGGCAGCCAGGGGAAGGAAGATCCTGATTGGCCCTGATCACTGGCCAGCCCTAGGGACCCTACCCATACACGAATTTCATGCACCAGGCCTCTAGTAATTATATAATTTGTTTGCAGCTCTAGCACTTGGACATGAATTCATAGAATAGACAACCTGTTGCACTAAGGCTTTTAACACATGGCAATTGAGCTTGAAGCAAACTTTTCATATGTCTCTTCTCTTAGGAAGAGTTTTTTTTTCCTTCCTTTCTAAATAGACCTGCTCTACCAGCTCTATAGACATGCCCAAACATGCTCAAATCCTAGGGCAAAAAACAGTTTAAGCTCAAGCTCTGACCCCAACTACAAAAACAATTAAGAATGTTGGATGAGGGATGTGGATGCTACTAAAATTATTTATTACTAGAGGCCCGGTGCACAAAATTCATGCACAGGTAGGGTCCCTATGCCTGGCCGACGATCAGGGCCAATCGTGGCCTTCCGGCTACTGGCTGGGGCCTTCCTCCTGGCTGCCAGGTGGGGCCTCCCTTCCCTGGCTGCTGGCTGCCAGGCGGGGCTTTCCTTCATTCTGTGCTGCCCCTTGGTCATCAGCACATGTCATAGTGAGTGAGTGAACTCTCGGTCTCCCAGTCGAACTCCTGAGAGTACAATTTGCCTATTAGGCTTTTATATATAGAGATATTAATTTTCTTAATAACAATGTCTATTGAGCATTGATTTTACACTAAGCATCTTTCTTAACATAGAATAAGAGCAAACTTTTTTCTTTAAGAATCTAATTTAAAATGATAATCCAAATATGCTTCAGAGAGGGGTTCAGTGCAAAGGAGAGAATCAATCAGGACATATTTATAGAATACCTTTTATGTTGAAGGCTCTGTACAAAGAACAAATGTCCTGACAACAATACATTTACTTTTTGTGCTAATTATCTTTTGCTCTCAGCTCCAAACCCATCATCTAATACTCTGCTCTAGTATACTGGGCTAGGTCTGGATCCAACAGCTTTCCAATTAGGATCCACAAATGGAGGCTGTAGCAACTAGAACGAGATTGGAAAGCAAGTGAAGCAGAATAGGACTTGCTTCCTAGTTGCAATTCCTATAAAAAAAATGAGAGCTACAAAATAGCCTTAATGTCTTTTGGCATATTTAGCACTAGTTGATTCACATCCCTTCATGGCTACCAGGACTAGCCAACTGTGCCCCTGGTTAACATAAGCATTAGCCTACAAAATCTCCCTTGGAAATCTGAGTACTAACTAACTATATGAGTCCTGAGGACTCTTCCCTCCAAGTAACTAGGTTGCTGGTGTTGTTTTTTTCCCATTTAGTTCCCTGCCCCACCTCCCGCAAGCCCAGAGGGTATTAGCTAACATCCTCCAGTGTCCCTCATTTGAGATTTCAGTTTTTCAATATCTTTCTGACTAATTTCTTGAATTAAATTCCTCTGTTTGGAATACCTAGCATGATATTTTATATCCTGCCTACACTTTGCAGGTTTTAACCAGATAAATTTTGAATAGGGAAACAAAATATACGCATGCAAAAAGACACTCAGTGATATAGCATTTGAAATGAACAGCTCAGATAAAATTTGCTGCATGAATTCAAAAAGGCAAGCAATCAGTTGTTATGGGATAACCAGACACAAGCTTTGTGCTTTTAAAATTTAATTTCTTTTATTTAATCTTCAACTTTGTGATCAAAGTTCTATTAGTTCCATTCTATAGATGAGAAATGTCAGCTCTACATATGTTCACATATAGACAACTAAGAAAGTAGCAGAGCTGGTATTCATACCTAGGTCTGTGTGATTAATTCATTCTATATTAGTTCAGAAGGGGTGAAATTTGAGATGAACCTTGAAGAATAGGCTTCAAATAGAATGGTCAAGAGAAAGTACTTTAATGGGAACAACAGGTAACAAAGGGATAAGATTGGGAAAATGCCAAGTGTGTTCAGAGGTAAGAAATAAATCGGCACAAAAGTTTGTGATGGAAAGTATTGGAAATAGCCCTAGCCGGCTTGGCTCAGTGGATAGATCATCAGCCTGTGAACTGAAGGGTCCCAGGTTCGATTCTGGCCAAGGGCACATGCCTGGGTTGTGGGCTCGATCCCCAGTGGGAGGTGTGCAGGAGGCAGCCGATCAATGATTCTCTCTCATCATTGATGTTTCTATCTCTCTCTCCTTCTCCCTTCCTCTCTGAAATCAATAAAGAAATATATTTTTTTTAAAAAAAAGAAAGTATTGGAAATACAGGACAGGAAAACTATGTTGGGCTAGATTAATAAGGGGACACATGAGGAATTTAGGAACCACTTATTTTATTATTTAATCTGTATTGTTGAAAATACTGTATTACATATGTCTCCCCTTTTCCCCCATTGACATCTTCTAGCCAACCCCTACCACCAGCCCTAGATCTTTGTCACAATATTATCTGTGTCCATGGGTTATGCATATAGGCATACAAGTTCTTTGGTTAATCTCTTCCCACTCACCTACCTACCCCGCCTTTCCTCTGAGATTCAACACTCTGTTCCATGCTTCTATGTCTTTGGATCTGTTGTCTTCATCAGTTTATTTTGTTCATTAGATTCTACATATGAGTGAGATCATGTGGTACTTGTCTTTCTCTGACTGACTCATTTCTCTTAGCATAATGATCTCCAGGTCCCCCATGCTGTCTCAAAGGGTAAGATATCCTTCTTTTCTTTTTTAACGCTGCACAGTATTCCATGGTGTAAATACCACACTTTTTTTTATCCACTTATCTACTGACTAGAGGCCTGGTGCACGAAATTCATGCACAGGAGGAGGGTCCCCTCAGCCCAGCCTTCATCCTTTCCAATCCGGTACCCCTCGGTGGATGTGAGACATCCCTCTCACAATCCGGGACCGCTGGCTCCTAACTGCTCACCTGCCTGCCTGCCTGATTGCCCCTAACTGCCCCCCCTGCCAGCCT